>NW_018165782.1:474435-521066 GCF_001263595.1 Phalaenopsis equestris | reverse complement strand
AATATAAACCTTATTTAATTCCTTATATTAAATAGGGGAACTTGTCGGCCAATACATTGGTTTCGCAGACCAAACGGATGTCATAACTTTCTTTAGTTTATTTGATCGAGCCTCACTCTCAATTCTTGCGTTCATCCTTCGGGATAGATGCATGATTTGAGATGAAGCGCTCTTTCATCTAAACTATGAAAATTATGGGGTCAGTTTGACTTCATCTTTTTCAAAACTAAATTTTTTAAAACGTCCTTCCGAAGCAGGCAACGAGATTTCAATTCCGATGGCCGACAGCTTCTTACGGGCAAACCCCACACCAAAAATAGTGCCGACAATACTTCTAACATTCTTACGACCCAAACGCCTATTCATAGTGAGGATGTTCGTTAATACGTGGCGGAACTTACGACAATTGAAGTGGCTGAAGATGTTCATGAGGAGGAAGATCAACAAAAATCAATCATTGTGTTTGAATATGACCTCCCTGATAAGGATGTTCCAGCACCTTCAGTTGTAGAGTATCCAGTCATAGAGTTTCCTAGCTAAGATCTCATACTAACACACATGGAGCAAGTAATAGATGCATGCTTCAATAAATATAAAGCTAGGTACGTTGATACACTCAATCTTTTTTTGTCTTATGCCTGAGTCTTGTATCGAACTCTAACAAAACCTATTTGTTTCAAATGCATCGATAATATGTTAAATCAAGAGGGTCATAATCATATAAGTCAAAAGTGCATTGAAGCATTTTGAAATAATTATTATTTAGGAACTAAACATGTAGATATATTCACAATTGGAATGGAAAAAAAGAGGTGTCAATCACCCAATTTTGATAGACCCTATCTCTGCGTGTCTCCAACACATTGGGCAAACATCCAATTTCTCATCATTGAATATACACCATTTTAAAACTTATCGAATCATATTACTTGTTTATGCAGATGCACAAACACCATCAATTGAGGGGGATTGCTGTTCATATTACAATTGATACAGTAAATAAAGTATAATTAATTTTAATTACAATAGTTAATAATATGACACAACAAAACACAATTCGAATAGTACAATCACCAGATAAAAGGTACGCCATGTTGCTTAAGGACATCAACAAGAATTTGGAGTTAACTATCATGAAACATTCAGTCCGACGGCTAAGTTTTCAATATTTTACATTCTTATTACAGTTATACTTCATCATCAATGAATCAATCTTCAATTTACAATTTCAATTGTGTTCCTTCATGGTACTCTAAATGAAACAATGTATATAAAGCAACCGTTGAGGTTTCATGACCCGGTTTCGTGACCCTCAGCTTCCAAATCATGTTTGCTTGCTCAAAAAGTCGGTATATGAACTAAAATATGCTCCACGACAATAGTTTACTACATTCTAAGAGTTTTTAATAGCAAATGGATTTTACATAGCAAAGAAGACTCATTTTTTATTCATTTTTCAAGAAGGGGATATTATAATTTTTGTTCTAGCATGCATTGATGGTATCCTTATAAGTGGCAGTAATCCTACAACCATCTCACAACTCACATATCACATGGGGCTTCAATTTCAACTGAAAAATATTGGTTCTATTAGATGTTTTCTGGGTATTGAAGTGCTAAAATAACCACAACATATTTCTTAAGCCAACAAAAGTATGTAAAACAACTCAGCACCATATTTGGAATGAAAAATTGCAAATTTCTTGGTACACCCCAATCAGTTAAATAACTATATCGGTTTCTAAAAGACACTCCATTTTACAATCTTACTTTGTATAGACAATTAACGGGCTTGCTCTAGTACCTTACCGACACAAGACCAGACATTTAATGTGATGTAAACAAGCTACGCCGGTCAATTCACTCCCCAACCATATCCAATTACCAATAATTAACTCACTTGCTGCAATATCTCCAAGGCACAAACCACTTTGGCTTAAAAATCAAAATCAACAATCTCAATCTTCGCACCTTTACCGATGTTGATTGTGTTTGAGATCAATTTGATCAAAAGTCCACCACTAGGATATGTTCATTCCTAGGTGACACTCCCATATCATGGAAGGTTAAGAAATTATCTACGTTTGCAAGATCATATGCGGAGGTTGAGTATTGCGATTTAGCGAATGTCATGACACAGGTGATTGGCTAAAGAGAATATTGGAGGAATTTAACATCAAATCTATACATCCTACCTCAATTCATTGTGATAACATATCCGACATGTCTTTAGCTAACAATCAAATCTTTCATGCCTGAACCCAACATATCGAGATCACGAACCATTAGCTTGCAAGGGGTACCAACGATAACAATAATAAGCCCAATTAAACTTACTTGAGGTCACTGTAATCACACAACTAACTATAAATATTCTAGAATATTAATCTTTTCTATTATTTACCATATATATGTAAAGCATTTGTTGTGTAAATGTATGGGGCAGAAAGCCATCTGCAAAACCCCTATTCCCTTTCTATGTTTTTTGGTTTTTTTCCAGCATTGATATTATAGCTGGTTTATAGAAACATCACGTGAAAGAGACAAAACCTAGCGCGGGAAAGAAACAGAGACTAGCACGAGAAAGAGACGGAGCAAAAAGAACTTGAGATAATCACTGCTCACCGGGCGATAGATGCAAGAGACAAGCAGTGTAACTAAGGGTGGCTAAAATGTAAAAGGTGTGAGTTTAGATGAGTTAATTTGAAATATTTAAAGTTTTGAGTAGCTGGTGGGTAAAAACTTATATTATTATATGATAATTATTGTGATTATAAAATAATAGTTATGACTTTATTTCGGTATTGATTTTAAATTTTTTTTAAATTTTTATTATAAATTGAGGGAATTTGTAAAAAATATTTTGTATAAATTAAAAGTTGTTTGTAAAAAATCATGCATTAAGAGATTAAATTTTTAATTTGATATATTTCTAACGTCAAAATCATATTATTTATAAATTTATAATGCATTTATATTTATATATTTATAATAACAATTTTAAAATTTGAAGTTCAGGATAAAATCATAAACTTCTATTTCTAATGCATAAAATCTCTGGTCAATTACGAGGGCAAAGATGTAATTAGCATATCTTTATCTTAATAAAAAGGTTTTGGAGAATTCTAAACCCTTCCGTCGTGCATACCTTCCCATATTTTATCTTCACCTCCTCTCCTCTCGCCTCTCGCCTCTCGCCTCTCGCTAGGGTTAGGGTTCCTCTGTCCCGGCTTTCGCGCCTTATTCATCCTCTCGATTGTTTCATCAAGCTAGATGCAAGGTGGAGGAATGGTGCCGCAGTCCGTTGCTCTGCATCACATGGAGCCGCAGCACCAGATGGCTCAGCCGTCTCAATATCAAATGCTGCCGCAGCAGGCACCACCGCTCTGGGGAATGGTTCCACCACCTGCGCCTCAACAGCAGTATCCGCCGTCGCAGCAGCTTCCGATGTGGAACCAGCAATTGTCGCAGATCCCTCCGCCGCAGTCCATGCAGCAACCTCAGCAGCAGCAGCAGCATTTTCAAAACCAGTACGGTGCACCCATGGCAATGCCTTCCTCCTTTCCTAGTCATCCAGATTCCTCTGACGAGGTGCGCACGCTCTGGATCGGAGATCTGCAATATTGGATGGAGGAAACGTACATCCATGGTTGCTTCGCTCAATCGGGAGAGGTGGACAATTTCTTTTTGCGCACATCTTCTCGTTTTTTTGTGAATTAACCTAATTGTACATTTTTTTGGGCAAATTATGTTCACTTTATTTTTTTTCTTTGTAAAATGCGTGATAGGCATGTTTTAGGTTTATTATTATTATTAATACTCTCATGTCAATTTTAATTGATAGATGCCTGTTATTACAGGTTATGTCAGTGAAACTCATCAGGAACAGGCAAACCGGCCAGCTGGAAGGCTACGGCTTTATTGAGTTTGCAACAAGAGCTGCAGCGGATCGAGTTCTCCAGACTTACAATGGAACCTTGATGCCTAATTCGGAGCAAGTTTTTAGATTGAATTGGGCATCTGCTGGTGGAAAGCGTGCTGATGATGGTAATGATTATACTATATTTGTTGGAGATCTTTCTGCAGATGTTACTGATTCAATGTTACAAGAGACATTTGGGAGTCATTATCCATCCGTGAAAGGGGCGAAGATTGTTACAGATAGAATCACTGGGCGTTCTAAGGGTTATGGTTTTGTAAGGTTTGGAGATGTGAATGAGCAAACTCGTGCAATGACCGAAATGAATGGAGTGTATTGTTCATCAAGACCCATGAGAATTGGTCCAGCAGCTAGCAAGAAGGCTTCTGATGGACAACAGCAAGATGTCTCTAAAGGTATTGTTTTGATGTGCTTAATTTGTTGTTATTATTATTATTTTTTTAAAATAGTTATTTTTTAGCTTGCTGCTACCTGTTTTCCTCTCCCGGTTGAATTTGCTGCTATGTTATATAATTTTGCAGGAAATCAACACAAATCACCAGTTACTAGCAGAAATAATTGAAAGTCTTTATTTGTAATTTGATGTTTCTATTTATTTCTCGTGCAATCAGCTGAATATTTCTTTTGGGAATGAAAGACTGGAATTCATAGTCTTAGCTTTATTTCCAAGTCTCACTTTTGAAGACTTGTTACACCTCTTCTATTTTTGGCAGAAGTATTTTCGTTTCTACCATTTCCTTTCTGAATACGGGTTATTTAATCTACATTTAAAGAATTAAAACTTATAAAACCTCATGTTGTCTCGAAGCAGGAAGCCAAGAGGCTCTCTTGATAGAGGGCCTGGACTAACCTCAGCTGAGATGACTATCACCCTTAATGCGTGGCCTCGGTTAGGTCAGTTTTATTGATTATGTCATAAATCTACCCAAAGTAATTTTTTATCTAGCGCTCTTTCCTTTTATTTTCTTTTAATTCTTAAGAAAGATTTTTTTCAGCATTCAGCATTCTCTACGGTCTTTAATTGTTCTCCTACTCTTTAGATTAAGAATCATCCAATTTCTTACATTAATTTCTCTGACTTGTCGTAATCTTTATGTTTTTGAGTCTTATAATGTTTCCTTGAATGTTCTATTACATTTCAGATTTCAATGCTTCATCAACTTGTCTTTTTAATATTTTATAAGGGCTGTTTTACTTCTTTATTTTTTTTTATTTCACATGAAGTCATTCCTCTTTTTCTTTTGATTTTCATTTAACGATCAACATTTAAATTCTTCAAAGCATAGCATTTGCATTGTTGGGAATTGTAACTATGTTTTTCCATCTTTCTTCATGCTAAATTTTTTTATTTTCATTGTGTTTCATGTTGCTGCAGCATGAATGGTGTTTTCTTACGGGGATTAAATTTAGGCTGTTTTTGGGGCGGTGGTGTGGTGATTGTGTGGTGCCGCACCGCAACTCTTTCTATTTGGCAAAATTGTGTTTTGCCTGCGTTTTTCAAAATGTTGCCGTTGAAAACTGCATTTTACCACCAAACTTGGCTACTTGTGGTGGCTGCTAAAAAACTGCGGTCTGACTTTTTTTTTTAAAAAAAATACAATAGCCACTGCAACTTTGTATGTGCATTTCATGTACTTGTATGTCGTACATGTCTACATTATTTTGCATGTCATACATGTCTTCATGATTTTGTACGTCGCTATTTCCAGTTCAATTATAAGGAAAAGGACACATGATTAATGATCTAAATTAGGATTAAGGCACAACCGATGATTTCCTTTATATGATTTTGTACGTCGCTATTTCCAGTGCGAATTTTAACTTGCTTCAGCTATGTGTCATTGTCATGCTTGTTCATTTTGCATAGTTATTTAAAAAAAATCATATTCATTCACTCATTTATACCCTTTCTCATCCAAACTACAACTATTGATTATTTCTTTTTGTGTTTCCTTGTGCTATTCAAATGACATCTAATGTTGATCTCCATATGATAAATTCTCATGTTCATTTATTTGTTTATATGTTTGTCTCCATTGTTCATAGCTTCAAACTTTCTTGCTTTTAAAGTATAATGTTGGATTTGCCTTCAACCTCTCATATCTACATTAGATGGAATTTTCATTGTATATTCAGTTTGAAAGTTTCAGAGATCCTTGTGATATACATATGATCTTTTTGAGTATTGATGTGCTCTTATAATAGACATGTTCATAAACCAAAACTTAATTGATGACAAAATTTGACTCTAAAATTTAGATTAGATTATAATCATTATTCTAATCTTCTATAAGAACTTTTCATATGTTTGAATATTAAATTGAAATCATATTAGCTGCAATGGAGGGATAAATTGAGCAATATTTTATTTCTTCTATTAATTAAGCAATCTAACATCACATCCTCTTGATATATTTCCTATTATGATGATAGCTTAAACTCATATTAGCTTTATTTTTAATTCTTTGATTTTTTGACTTGCAAATTCGTATAAATAACCTTATGGAGAGTGTGGAATCGTGTCAACATTTTACCAATATTGTTATTCCAGATTACCATAGAAGGATCTCGACTTATATTGGCCATCTAATGAATTCTACTTGTGCACAGTTAATCAAAATTGATTTTAATTAATATGAGTTATTTTTTGAAAGAGTTTGTCCATTCATTTAGGCAATTTTATTTTTAATATGTAGTCTGCTTTTATTTATTTTTCTTATTTTTTTTATGAAATAGTTATAGGTCTTTTTTAGTATCTCTTAGGACACATAAGAGTAAATGAATAATTTTGTTAATTAGATCTTATTCATCCATTTCATGATTAGTCTTTTTGGAAATAATATTTTTAATTAGATTATTAGATCTTATTTTGAAGTTTTTATTATTTATCTATATGAATCAATTGCAGGATTTGTCCGAGTTGCATGAAATTATACTAAGCAATTGACTTTTTAACTATGTCAGTTCAAAGTTTTTCTAAAGAAGCTTGGAAAATCTAATTGCATTATTCATCACAGTTTATTTTAAACCTTTTGTGTTTGTGTTCTTCAAGGAGTTTGTCCATTCATATTGAGCTATCATGTTTATGTGGTATGCTTTCTTTAAGTATTTTATTATAGCATTATCTGTGGAATAATTGTATGTTTTTATTAGTATTCTATAGTACACATGTTAGTATTTCAACATTTTTATTACTTAAGTCATGTCATATTAGTCATTTACATGATTACCTAATTTCATTGAATTTATTCACACTACGGCAAATATATTATTATTTCAGCATTTTCATTTCCGATCTCATCATATTTGTTATTTGAAATAATAACCTTTTAGTTAAGTCAATTATGAAGTCAATTATAAGTCCTGTGTTAGATGTGATTAAGAGGTATATGATATTTAGTTTTGGTGATTAAATGATTAAATATTTACATCTTCAATGATTTCTTAAATTTTTAATAGATTAAGTACAGGAAAGGTGAGAATCGGCGACGCAATATAAAACTGTTTAATGCCCTAAACTAGTGCTAATAAATTGAACATTTTATGATATTACGGTATTATAAAATTCTTCCATGTATATGATCTTTTCACCTGAACTTGCCACCAATATCTTGGATTCTTCTCTCTGTAATTACATTTTGAATTCATATCTGATAGTCTATTTTATTGTTATTTACATCTTGTTGCAGAAGCAATATTAAATGATGACATTATTCTCATTCTTATTGGTGGATCAAAGTGTCTTTTTTATTATCATGCGATTCTTTATAGGCTATTCTGTAGGAAGTGCAACAATTATGCTCTAATTTTATTTTTAAATATGAGCGCTCAATTTGTTGGAGCAAACCTTTCACAACTAGGCAGGTTTGAATATTGACTTCTTTTTTTAGTTGATTTCATTTTATTGGTTTATTTTATTTTATATTAGTTGTTTTTGGCGTAAATATGATTTATGAAGACAATCCTTATAGAGAATGCATTATGTTCTCCAATTTTTAATTTGGTTGAATTTTCAGTTTGTCTGAATCTGTGAAGCTGTTGGTTTTTTGGGTTACTATGGTAGCTATGCTGTTGTTGGGATTTGAATTCAGTATTCCTCAAATCTTCAACATCGATTCCATGATTTTAGCCTTTGGTTTTTCATCTCTAAGGATTTTTTATGTTTTTTGTTTCCTCTGTGTCTGAGTGCTAGTTTGATGCGGATCTTATTAGTGTGATGCAATTGGCATTTTGTTTATTTTCTGTGGAAGCTCTATAATTCATCTCTTTGTTTTGGAGAGTTTGATTGTTATTTGATGCCTTCTTTTCCTTATTCTGTTTCTATTTTATAAAATTAGTAAGTTGTTTCTTTGGTTGATTAAATATTATCACAGTTTGAGTTTTTAATTGCGACGAGATTTTGATTGTCATTTGGTTTCAATGATTTAAATATATATATATATATATATATATATTTGAGTGATCATTGAATTATCATTTGAAGTGATTTACCACTTTTTGATAGTCATCAAAGAGATGAATTTTTCATTTAAATTAAGACTTTCAACTGATTATTATATATATATATATATTTAAAAGGAAAGGCCGGAGGCTATTATACAAGTCCCGGTTATCCCTCATGTGCCTGGATGAAGCCATATTTTTAAATCTTGTAATTTCTTCTTCTTTGTTCCTTTTGGCATCTTAAAGTTTATGCTCAATTCAGGTCTGGTGCTGGAAGGATACACTTTATTGCGACCTGTTGAAGTTGGATATGACACACGATGGATATGTTGAATGTGCTATATTGTTTTGTGCATGAACACCTACATGTTTACACACAACTTAATGTTTAAAACATTTGTTCATGTTTAGCATATGTATGAATTTTTTACTCGTATGGATATGCAAGGATTTACAAATATATGGTGCTGTTAACTTAAGAACACATCTAGTTGTACAAAATACAGTGATATTGTTGAAGTGACTAAACTAACTGCCATCAGTTTACATGGTTCAGTCGAATTAACAATTATAGAGTCAAGATCCTTTTGAAGTATCTCGGTAGCTTGCTGAGGGGGCAGATTCTTCTCAAGTTGCTTAACTGGGTTTTGTCTGTTTTTTTTTTTTAAGTAAAAGGCTTCGTTGTACCTAATTTTTTCTATGGGAGTTAAAATTTTTTGTCAAAATTGATGCATCTAAAAAGTTTACTTATAGGTATGATTTTCTGTTTCCTTTCTTTCAGTTTTGATTTCTGATGCCCTGATTTCAGTAGAAGTGCAAAATGGTAGCTTCCCATGCCATACATGTAAAATATGTTATGTATCTTGTTTTAGTTATCCATTATCTTTGTACAATTTAGGGTGAATAATTTATTGATTTTTATATCGTCTATTTAATGAATTTTACTCTTGAAATCTGCAGAAGGTCCTTTGAGCATTATTTTTCCAATGTCCATTAGAGGAATCTAAATTTTAATTTATTCCAGTAATTGTGCGGTCCCCGTAAGTGAGAGATCTCACATTGTTACTCCTATTTGACAGGCTTCCAAAATGTCACCCTTTAATGCATCACAGCTCAAAATGATTGTTGTGAGATGTAGGCAAGGGTTCTGATGAGTGTTAATTAATTTTATTGTGATAGTAGTAGGACCTTAGTTGTTTTTTATTCTTATCTTTTGAGCTTTTGTTTTCTCCTTTTTAACCAAAACTTTGTAAGATCTGCTTTATCCACAATCGTTTTCCATATCTTATAAGAAATGGTTCCTAAAGCATTTTTTTATCATCCAAAGAACAACTTCTTCTTTGTTATGTAAAAAATTTAGATTAGTTGTATAATATGGTGCTCCGTAACTTTCAATGAGATGCTGATGGAATTATTGGACTGTGATTATTTGGAGAATAATTATATTATGTTTGTAAGAAGTTAAATGGAAATTGTTAAAAATGTAAAGTTGGAGAGTAATATAATCTATATCATGTGGGGAATGGTACCAAATAGTAATATGATAGGGCTTGTAGATTTGTAGGGCGTATCGAGATGTAAAATAAACTGTTTTGAGGGGAATTGGGTTTTTAGCGGGCTTGAAGTGTTATATGTTGGGCAGATATTCTATAAGTGATTAGTGCCTGGTCATGTTGGATTTGAAGATGGCTTGAATATAATATTTAGAAGAGATGAATGAATTATTATAGCACCTGCATTAGGAGAAGATGATATGTAGTGGTGATAACCATAAGGAACTTGTAGCTCAACAGTCAAAATTGATGAGCATGAGAGGATTATTGTTGAGTTTTGAATAAAAGATAGAATGTGATAAAAGGATCCGTATCTTATTTCACAGGATCATGTATTCTTGTAGAAACGAGCAGACACTAAAAACGAGTGGTGCATTTAGTTGCTTTTAAAAGTGAAATTACAAATTTACTAATAAACTTAGAAGAAAAGAAATATTTTTTTTAAGAAGGTATAAGTTGACCTTGAGAGAAAGCCGAACCACATTTATAATAGTTAGGCAGTTATATCGTAGAGATAAAATAAAAATTGGATGAAATTTAATTGTTAATCTTTAAGAGAGTTATTTAGAGAGGAAAATAAAATCATATTCAACTTGTTGTAATATGTGATAGCTAGCATACCAATACGCTTCAATTGAAGTTTAAGGTGTCTTCAAATAAATTGATCATACAAAGCTTGGTAGTAGAAGTAGTAGATATATAATCTTGTAAGGAAAAATTGTTCTATTAAGGGTAACAATAGTGGATACTATTTGGGTGTATAGTGATTATATGGAGGCTTCTAGTTTTGATGATTTATGGTTTAATTTAAGTGTATAAAAATGAGAAATGAGATGTATCAAGTTTGCTAAAGCAAGATATATGTGATATAAATGCTTTCATGAAGTTAGATGTATTAGAAGTGAAGATATTAAGATGCAATCAATGTTGATGACATGAAGGAGCAATGGAAATACTATTCTGATGTTTATTAAGTGTCTTGTAAGTTAGATTTCTTCAATAAATAAAACAATGAATGTGATTATGAAGTGTATTGTGATGGTTCATAACAAAAATTAAAGTCAATTTAGGTTTGAAGAAGATGCATAGGATAACTTAAAACTAAGAGAATGCTAAATGGTTAGACAACTATTTTGGTGATTGAAGAATATATGATATGTTTGAGATTTGTGTTTATTTTTAGGAAATGATATTAGTGAGTCATATAATGATGTTATGGGAAATTGTAATGGAATATAGTCTTAGGAAAATCATGTTTGCAATCAATTTGGATTAATGGCAGAAAGAACTGTTTTTTTTTTTCTTGCTACAGTGGTTTGCAAAAAATTATGGAGACAAAATAAATGGTATTTGGTATTTTTTGTTGATTTTTTAAATGCTTTTGATTGAGTGCCTTGACAATTGATTTATTTGATATTTTTTGTTGATTTTTTAAATGTTTTTGATTGAGTGCCTTGACAATTGATTTGTTGCTTATTAAGACTGAGGAAAATTATATTTAAGTTTATTAAGAAATGTATGTTGGAGCATTGGTTGACTCTAGTAAAACTAGTTGTTGAGTGAACAAATAGTACTAAATCTCAGGAGTATAATCATAAGTCCATGTTTTTTTGGTTATCGAGGCCCTTACAATCGAATATCCAAGGTGATGTACATAGTGTCAATACAACAACAACAACAACAAAGCCTTACATTTTTCTCCTTTGCGTCCTATTTAGTGTCATATTTTCATTTAGTTCTGGTAAATTAAGATCATTTTTAATACAATAAGCCTAAGTCTTTCTTGGTTTACCTCTGCTTTTCTTAACACAAATCGAATCTAAAACATCTACTCTCCTAACCGGATCATCAGATGGTCGACGTTTAATGTGACCAAACCATCTAAGATGAATTTCTCTAATTTTGTTCGTCACAGGTCACGAATATATTCATTCCGCATTTTGTCTCTAAGTGTAAAGCCACTCATCCACCTAATCATTCTCATCTCGGCAACACTTAACTTATTATTATGCTTCTCTTTTAAAGGCCAACATTCAGCGCCATAGAGCATTGCAGGTCTCACCACCGTCTTATAAAATTTTCCTTTCAGTCCAAGCAGTACTTCTCTATCACACAAAAGGCCCGAAACATTCCTCAACTTCAATCAACCAACTTGAATTCTACTAATAACATCCCAATCTATATCATATATTCGCTTTGGACAACGGACCCAAGATATCTAAATCGTTCACACCTTTTAATAATTTGATCACCCAAAGTCACACTTCTGTCACTAGAGCTATTACTACTAAAATTACATTCCATGTATTCAGTTTTAGTTCTACTTAAATGAAGGCCTTCAAACCTAATGCAAGCGAAAAACTTAATTATCAAACTGTCAACAAAAATGTGTTGAATGCTATATCAATTCAGCAAATATATATTTGGCTTAGTATTAATAGAGTATATTTGATTTAATTTATTGGATTTGAAATTGTTAAATATACTTCAACTTTCTTAGAAGATCAAGTGATTTACAGATTTGATTGGGAGATGTAATTTTACTAATGCACTTGGAATTTTAGGTCTTTTAAATTTACTTTGGATAAATTATGGATTTGTGAATTTAATAAAGAAAAAAAAAGTTTGGATGCCAATTTTTTTTAATAGAGTTAAATTCTAGGGTTGCAAGTAAGAGGATTTGTTCATTTAATGGATTTAAATTAGATATATAAAGACCGGCCCTTGTAAATTTAATTTTGATAAATTATGGATTTGTGAATTTCAAAATAGTATGGATGTCAATTTTTTAAGTGAGTTAAATTCTCGGGTTGCAAGCAAGAGGATCAGTTGATTTAATAGATTTATATTGGATTTACAATGACCAGGTTTAAGAATTCTTACTACACTTGATAGGAATGGACGAAAATGTGGATTCACGAGGTCCACTTGAAATATTTGAGATAAAATCAATAATGATGATGCAATCTAAGGATATACCTTCAATGGGTTGTTTCTGATGCAAGTATGATTTTGTATGTTTGTAAATTTACACGATATATCATGTGTAAATTATAAAAATATGTTGGGATGCTAATATGTTAATCGGACTTAAATTCTGAAATTTTGTTGTTGCAACTAAGTGGATAATATTAGTTAACAAAATTTACGAACTCTATATTTATGACTTTTGACAACACCCAAATGAAATTGTTAATTCATAAGGACAACTTCAAATATTTGGGATATATCTAATGATGATGATGTTCTTAGATTCATTTTGTTGCCTTGTCTTTATGAAAGTGGTCAGTGATCTCATCATCAATTCTTGCTTAATTAGTGTTATCACTATAGCCATATTTGGTGTGAGCAAACCTGGCCCTCATTATTATAGATAGAGGTTAATTACTCTTCATGAGATTATTGATAGTTAGATACTGTTACTACCAAAGATTTTTAAAAATATATTTTTACTGCGGCTTCCTTTGTCTTACTTTTTCTGTCTTTCTAAATAAAATAATTTTGTGATTTTTTTTTTGTCAATGTTTTGACTTGGGAAATATTTTCCGCCAACATATTTGATAGGAGGATTAATTTTAATAAACACGGCAGACTACTACTGCTTTCAAAATGTTTTTGCTACTCTTGATTGTCCTCAATACGTTTTGGTGGATTTTATCTTCTTTATGGATAAAAGATTAGTGACGACTCTATATTAAATAAGTTGTATGATATGTTCATGTTATTTTGGTTTAGAAATCATTAATAATCCTTAAATTTGCAGCTTCCTTCCAAAATGTACAAGCATCAGAAAGTGACCCAAACAATACTACCGTGCGTACTCAATTCTTTACGTATTTACCCTTTCAAAGAAGATGGTTTTCAATGTATGCTAACAAGTTTTTCATGAGTTCAGATATTTGTGGGTGGCTTGGATCCAAATGTTTCAGAAGACATGCTGAGACAGGTTTTTAGCCCATATGGTGAACTGGATCATGTAAAGATACCTATTGGAAAACGTTGCGGCTTTGTCCAGTTTATTAGCAGGTCACTATTTCAAATTCCCAGCAATTATATTTTGGCGCATTTAAGTACATACCACCCAATTCCTATGTATTTACATATCTCCTCGTTAAAAATTGGGTAATATGAGGCGCGCCTCAACACTTTTTACAAAAAAAATTACAATGAGGTATGCCTCACCTGGACCGAGTCATGTTTCAAGGCACGAGCCGCCTCAAAAAACATCTCAATTTTTTTAGGCTATTCATAATTTTATTAAACAATTCTAAAAGTATTATCAATATTCCTCATTTATTAACATTCAAACATCATAAACTAAATAACAAGAAATAAGAGGAAAAATGTATCCATAAAATTTTATGAAATAGAAATTTCAATTATGAACATATAAATTTATTTTAATTAATTTATTTATTGATGATTATTCGTTAATAAATAGAAAATAAGTAGGATTAAGGGTAATAAGGAATGTGATAATATAGATACGACGAAAGATAAGATGCAAGATAAACAATTCTTTATGTTGATGATTCTGATGAAAATAAGTTAGACGATGAGGGTAAAGGGGACTTTTAAAATTTAAAATTTAAATGTTGATAATTTGTTATATTCTTTTTTAAGTGGGGAGTAGTACGAGTGTGAGGGAAATATTAATGTTGAACTTATTTTGATTTTTATGCTTTGATATTTTAGTATTTTTTTTAATATCTCATCTTATTGTGGTAGTTTAATATTTGTATAACTCGTCTTATTTCATAATTTGATATTAGTATACTAACGTGTTATTTCTTCTTTTACTTAATTAATTACTTCTTAGTTAAAATGTTGTTAAATTACTTTTGAGTGTGTTAATAATGTAGAATATTAATATTTTCTTTTTTACTAACTTTATAGTTTATAATAAAATATTAATTAATTTACACAATTCTTCAAATTTGAGACATACGCCTTAAAATGCCTTTAGGCTTACGTTTCGTCTCACCAATAAAAAAAGCCTCAATATCAATTGCGCAATATTAAACATTGCTGTCATATCTAGCACCTAAACTTTATTTTTTACATTTACACCACCTAAATATTTCGTATCACATAAAAATACCACCATTTTAAATTTTAAAAAGGGAAATACATTTAGGTAAGATGGTGGATACATAAAAATACATATGAATTGAGTGACATGCATATAAATATTTTTTATATCTCTTCATAATTAGGTGACTTTTCTTTCTTTTTTTCTTTTGCGAATGCTATCCAGGGCTTGTGCAGAGGAAGCTTTACTGATGCTACAAGGAACCCAGCTGGGAGGGTTAAAGATCAGGCTTTCTTGGGGCCGTAATGCTGCAAACAAGCAGGTATAAATTGTTATTCAGCTTATCTTCTTTCAAAAAAGTTGTTTAAAAGCTGTTTTATAAAAAAGCAGCTTTTAAAGCCAACTAAAAATGACGATCCAAAATAACTACAAAACAGTGTTCTATAAGAAGCATTTTTAAGAAAGTATTACAGCCAACGGACTTATAATTAAAAAAAACTGCTTTCACTAAAACTGAAAGCATTTTAAAAGCTTTTCCAAGTAACTTCTGCTGTTTAATGATGGAGCTAAAATCTCATACTGTTATACTCTTTACAGTCTCAGCAGCAGGACGGTAATCAGTGGAATGGTGGCTACTATGGCTTTGGTCAAGGCTATGAAGCATATGGATATGGTCAAGCTCCTCAAGATCCCAACATGTATGCTTATGGAGCCTATCCTGGATATGGAAACTTTCAGCAACAACAGGTACAACTAATTTATATTTTGTCAATTGGGAAAAAAACCATACATACCACCCAGTTCCTATGTATTTACTTATCTAACACCTAATCCCAACTTTCTACATTTATACCACATAATTCCTATGTATTTACTTATCTAACAGCTAAGCGGAAGTTTTTACATTTATTCCACTCAAATCTTTCATATCACACTGACATTACCACTTTTAAAAGTGATGTACACCTTTTCATGAATAGGTAAGTTGACATATATGTAACAATTGAACTTCATGTGTTTGAAATGTAAATGCATAGAAATTGAGTGTTATGTATGTAAATCTTCCAAAAATTGATCAATTTAGTAATGTATGTCAAGTCCTAATTTAGTACCATACCAAGATTTCCTAATCTTTGATTTACATACATTCCACACAACTTATGTATTTACATATCTAACACCTAAGAATACATATCTGCGCGCGCGCGTGTGTTATTTTTAACATCATATCAAAAATACTTTGTGTTAAATGTCGGTCATTTGAGGATCCGGTTAGGAGAGTAGATATTTAAGATTTGACTTATGTTAAGAAAGATATATGTTGACCTAAAAGGACTTGGGCATATTTATAAAAAATGATCTTAATCTATTAGAATTGAATGACAATGTGACACTCAATAGGATGCAATGGAGAAAAAGGATTGATTTAGCCAACCCCACTTACTGGGATTTGGCTTGTTGTTTTTGTTGTTGTAGTATAAAAAATACTACTAATGCTAACTTTATAAAATGAAATAAATATTCTCATGCATAAGCTTCAATGTGATTCTGAAAATGAAGTGTCATATAAGCATTTACATACATACCACTCAGTTCCTATTTATTTACATATCTAACACCCAAATTTTAATTTCTACATTTATGCCATCAGAATCTTTCATAGCACAGCAAAAATGCCACCATTTTAAAAAGTGAAATAAACTTTTTCGTGCATAGGTAAGGTGATATGCGTATAAAAATTGATGCTTAGATGTTAAATATGTGAATACATAAGCTGTGTGGTTTGTATGTAAAATTCTGCAAGATGTTAAATATGTGAATACATACATTGTGTGGTATGTATGTAAAATTCTGCAGTTAAATTCACATAGATGTTAAATATGTGAATACATAAGCATTGTGTGGTATGTATGTAAAATTCTGCAGTTAACCAATGTATATTCGTCTTTGCAGTAAACGTCACTGGACTGCAGCGCTCGATTTGCAGATTTACCTTTTGGGAAGCATTTGAGTCTATGGACTTGAAAATAGTGGACATTGTATTGTTGCCGTTGTTGGATAGCTTAATGTTTGATGTGATAAATTGTGTTTTGCTGCATCAAATGCTCTTTTGTTTTTCTCTAGCATGCGTTGGTGGGAAGAGATTCGTCCATAACTTATGTTGCTTTGTGTTGTTTGTATAATGGGTTTAGGGATTGAAGGAATTGGATCATTATTGGGTCTGGGTTGATTTTTTTTGCTTTGCTTTATGCAGTTTTTTTTTTTTTAATCTCATTTTATATAAATTTGATGGAAGATTTACATACATACCACTCATTTACTATGTATACGCACATATATCACCAAGGCTTTGATTTTTACATACATACATACACAAATACCTACCTAACATATAAATTGAGTGGTAGGTATGTAAATGAACTGAATCTGATCTTTGCTTTAGGGAATTTATTTATTATGATTTTTGTTGGGGTCTATTTCCTGATGTTACTTTATATTTGACAATCATTTTTCCCGTTGACTGATAAATAGCTAATTGCAGATTTACACTTTTTAAGTGTCTAGATCTCTTGTTTAAATTTAAAATGACTTATTTTATTGGCTGCATTCTTTTTGGAGAGATGTTATACTGCTTTGTCATATCCAAAATTTTATAGTTTGTAGGGTATGGGCTGGGTTGGATGAAGCTAAATGGCCCATGCAAATATTCTGGTGTAGGATGTCGTATGCTGATGCAGTTATTTGTAGGCTAGTGATATATTTTTATATTTTTGGAAGATTTACGTGCATCATTAATTTCTATATATTTACATGCCTTAACGCCTGAATTGAAATTTTAACACGTCTTTTATGCATAAAAAGGTGTATTTCATATTGTCAAGGTTTAAATATTGGTGATTTTGATATGCTGTGAATGATATGAGGGAGGTTGCATGTAAAATGTTTAGGTATTATGTGTAAATACATCTAGTTGGGTCGTATGAAGGAAAATTACCCTTTGTTTTAGGCAGCATTTACAAAATGTTAAACAATTCTTGTGATATTTGCATTTCTAACGCTCAAAATTTAATATAATTTTTATACCAGTTTTTAAAAGTGAAATATACATTTGCCAAACATGAATTTGTGCACAAGTTTATTAATTACATAGAAGTAATTTATATAAAAATAATAATTTAGATATTAGATATGTATGTCTAAATTTAGATGTTAAATATAAAGATAGAAAAGATGGGAAAGATCACTCACTCAAGTTTTAATTTTAAAATTTCATTAAAACTTTCATGGGTAATATATATCAAATTAAAATATACACAATTAATTAATAAAGTATTATTATTATTATATTAATTTAAATTAATTCAAAATGTTTAATTGGAATCACATCCGTTCGAACGAACGCTTGAATCGGTAAGGTTCAAGATGCTTTATGTGCTTGTTAGGGAGTAGGAAGCAGCAAGCCTGGTTGCAAGTATTTAGTGATTAGAATATTGCATTAGAATTTGATTTGGCAGCCGTATTATACGAGCCCACTCTAACTTATGCGGTATTGTGTGATGGAATTGAATTGAATGTGAGAAAATAGAAACTTAAAATTTTTTTAAAAGCAGTCGGACCTCTTTTTGTTTGTTTGAGGAAGAATTAAGAGGAGAAGGGGGTAAATGTAGGTTATAACTGTAATATAATAATTTTCTTTTATTATTTGTTTTTAAACATCATTAGTACAAAATACTAAAAGCTTCTGACATTAGATTATATGTTGTTTTTTAGTTAAAACAGCATAGCTGATTGAAAAAATGTCTTCGCTAACTGAGGTAAATTTAATCAACTAAAAAATGCATTGCAACCAAGTATAAATAAACACTCAAACCTCTTTTTCCGCTGACAAATTTTTGGTCATTTTAAACTGGGTATCGTTATGTAGAAAGTGCACATAAATTTCCATAGTTTTCATTGGCGGAGTGGAAATTTTCTCAAAGAGGATACGAATTAATATTTTTAAAATAGCCTCAATTTTTTAATCCAAAATTTGGACTGGTTGACGATTTCGGTTTTTAAAATTTTAATGTAAAATTCATACAAGAATGCTGAGTAGCCGACAAAAATATGTTAAAATTAATATTATTTGAAAAAATTGTTTAATCATTTTACTATCAATATTACAACAATTTTATTAAATACTACAACATAAAAATTATATAACATTTTTTTACATTTAGACTAACGAAGTTATTTTAAAGTCATATTATACCTAGACTTACCCCGTCTCATACTATACCCAGACTTATACCATACTTAAATGCTAGATTAATGCACTTTTTCGTTAGATAACGTGCTAGGATATGATTTAGGTAGTCTTTTTGATGCTTGACTATTGTTCTTTGCTTGATTGGTTGCCCTAATCATTTATTTTTCTTTTGCATTGTGTCTGTGGTGTGACTGCTTGCTCCATATGTATGGTAGTGCTAGGATAAGCGCACTTAGATACTAGGTTAATGTACTTCTTCGTTAGATGATGTGCCAGGATAGAATTTATGTTGTTATGTAGTCTTTTTTATGCTTGATTATTGTTCTTTGTTGGATGGGTTGCCCTAGTCATGTATCCTTCTTTTGCATTGTGTCTGTGGTACGACTGCTTGCTCATATGTATGGTAGTGTGTTAGAGTGTTTTTCTGCAGGGAGCCATGCTTATTTATATGCACACACACACACACATGTACCGCTATAGGGGGAGCTCTCCCCACTTATAAGACACGACACATTATACGTTACATGCATGTGAGCTTTCAAGCTAATATTTATTTTCATGCAGGATTTGAGTCTTTTCTTTTCTCTTGTACTTTTTAGAGTCTAGAAGTCCTGTAGCAGAAATAAAACAGACACGGGTTTCGCGGTGATTGGCGTGGGAACCACATGGAGGGAGTCATGAGCTGATGCTCGTGCCCCATATCTAACTTTCTATATTGATGTATAGAATTATGACGAGCATGCATATGTCGAGTTCGACTGTCTTTTTATTTTCTAGAATATGTTGCCGACCTGGTGACACCGGATTTTTATTATATTTTTTGACTTGTTTTACTTTTTATTACATGCCTGTATGCCTACATGCCTGCATATTTTTTTTGTCTTTATATGATATAGGATTTTATGATGCAACACAGGCTCATTAGGATTTAAATTCCTAAATTTTCTAAAAAATCCTAAATAAAACATTCAAGATAATTAAAATTTAAGATTAAAATATTCAAAATTTTAAAACTGCACTTTTATTTCTTGCATATATTAATAGGACATCCATAATACTTAAGAATTACTCTAGATAACTACATTCATATTTGCATTCCCCGAGGAGAAGTCCCCGTGCTTCTCCAACATGATTGACCTAGCATACCTTTTTTATATAGGTGATTGTCTAAGTTGTTAGACGTCTCCCGACCCAGACGTGATATAAGTCATTTTGTTTGGAGCATTTCCAACTTTGAAGTTAAACCTCCATTTCTCTTCTTTTCCCGAGGCATCATTGCCACTTTGGCAGGCATAAGTCCCACATCTTGGAGCTCAAGATTTTAGTCATATGATAGAGTTTCCTTTCTTTGACCATAGGCCTATCGAGGTTTTCGTGGACAACACAATTTATAAATTGCTAACCGGAGATCTCAGAACGTGTTAAGTCGACTACCTTCACGATCGGGTAGACTTAGGGTACTAGTAGCTGTGGATGATGGGTCTGTGGTACCCGACCCAGTTACCTCTACCTTCTAGGATAACTCTACAATCCTTTTGTTGAGCCCCTTTGAGCCATGTCGCTCATTGGTTTCATCAATGCAACTTGATGGCTCGATGCCGATGAACTGCCGCCCATTTGAGATACGACGATTTGTCCTCTGCCCTTACGACCGAGACGTGCTTTGACGTGTGATACCCTCGTCGAGATGATTTATGGTTATTCCATGGGCTCCATATGCCGATGAGCCACTAACCATTTGGGATGTGAGATTCACTCTCTTCTAGATGACTTAGCGTGAGCTTTGAAGCATCTAGACTTTTCCCACACAGAATAACATTCTTTTGAGTACCTATTACCTCAGGTTCATGATAATATAAGTGAAATTTCTTTTATTGAGAGATTTTTGGGTACCCTCAAGACGTAATTAACCAAGTGAGAAACGTTCCCTTGGAAGTGCTTTCGAACAGACACTTATGCTTGAACACTAGTTATGGGTAGTCTATGTAGGCATTCTTTTGCGAATATCGGTTCAAGATGCCCCCGCCTGATCTTGTTTAGGCAGACATATTTGGCCTATCCTTGCGAGGTTTACCGCACGTAGGCTCTTCACGTTTTGCGTTTTCTCTTGTCTGTTGTCATTGTTGTATGCCTGTTTTTTCTGATTCATCCCTTCTCCTGGTCATTTACATGACCTGAAAGAGAAACTTATTCGAGAAAGGGAAGTATACGACGATCGACAAACTGACGACTTCTTCAAAATAAAATAAAGAAAAACAAACAAAACAAGTGCCCACTTGGTAGTTGCTTATGAAGGCTATGAAAATGATTGCCTCATTGTAGGGTGAGTACGAATGTAAGAGTTAACGGAACATACCTCCCTCGACCGACGTCTCTTCAAGCTAGATGGTTGGGATAACCCTCCACCTTAACCAAAGATAGTCGAGATGATCCCACCCAAGTGGACTTCATTTGCTCGAACGGGTCCATCTACCAACCTCCCTACTGGGCCCTTCTCGTGTCACTGTGTGCTCCAACGTCGACAAACTCATTCAATTTTCCGGCCCAGATGAGCTCTACCAATTTTTGAAAGACGAAATACCTCCATGTCATCACACCAATTGTCCAGATCGTAGGCGTAATATTTGTTCGGATTGCATAGTGATGGTGCAGTTTTTAGCGAATGGGCTTTCTTGAAGTAAACCTTATTTTGAATGACTTAGGCTAATTCAATCATCAACATATTCAGAGGTGTTGAACCTTGCATCTCCTGATATACGTGCGATCGCTCAAAATATCGAGGCTATCGTAGATCAGAGGGGTGTTTCTGCTGACATTGGTTGCCTCGATTATTTCTCTGGTTGTCTCAAGACCTTGGGTCGCCGTTCGCACAATCACTCTTTGGCCTTCTGTTGTCATCCTGGTCCTGTTTCTGCGGTCGGTTGTTAGACACTCTTGTTTTAATTTCCGTAGACTCCACAAGGTCTTCCTTAGCAGCTATGTGATCATTTGCTAGTTCCAAAACCTCCGCAAAAGTTCTTGGCTTGAGTAGGTTCAGATCGTACTTGAATAGCTTGCTGTGGATCCACTGTTTCAGGGTAGTTCGGGTAATGAGAGGCTCCAAGTTCTTTACCTCCAACATCACCATTTGGAAATGAGTGACCCACAGACTTTCATTTTCCCCTTGCCTGATTTGAAGCAGGGGTATCTGTATCCTTCCTTGGTTTAAGTACGTAAGCAAACTCTGTCTGGAAAAGCTTCCAGAATTTAAGAAATAACGGGATAATACAATGTGCAGGTTATTAAACCATTGGAGTGCGACTTTTTTCCGCGTGGTCATGAACAACCGACACTTTATGGTGTCATCGATCTGTAGGGATCCGACCATTAACTCAAAAGAGGCGAGGTGATCGACCGTGTCACTATTTCCTTTGCAGAAGTCGAGGTGAGAAATCATGAGCTTCATCGGGGGTATTGTTACCAGGATCCTTCGTGAAAAGGAGCTTTCTATAACCGACCGAGTGAACAATCCCACTGATGTGGGACTATTGGCGTAGTTGCCGTGGTGTCTGCCAGTTGGGAATCTTCTTGTATTAGATTAGTCGGTCGCCAGGCCAACCGTGGAGCAAGTTCCCCCAGAATCTCCCTCCATGGGCGACGGTCAGGCGTTTTGCAAGATTATGATTGCTCGAAAAGTCTTGAACTAGTCCATTATTTGTCTCAGCGCACCGTCTCTCTATTGAACTTCATTGGCGCTATTTCTCTCCGTAAGGATTTTCCTTCGTAGTGGGCTCTACTTCTCGTTGAGGCATGTTTAAGCTCTCTTATATGGAGTTCGGGCGGTCGGGATTGTAGGCATGGTTCGTCGATTAAGTCGTTTATCATTTTGTGTAAGTTGACTCCAACCGGGCGATTGGTCGTTGAATGAACGGTTTAGACTGTGCCCCTTTTGATCAAACGCCTTAATTACCCAACCATTATCATGGGCTGCTCGATTGCTTTGAGATTCGTGTCGACAATTATGGTGTATATGGATGATTTGCATAATTTTCATGTATTTACATATCTAACACCTAAGCTTTTAATTTTTGCACATATACCATCAATAACAATGTATAAATCGGTAACTATGTATAAAAGGTGATTCATTTTAAGAATTTAAATGATAACATTTTTGATGTGATATGAAAGAGTTGGCTTGTATGAATTTTTTATGAAGTTAATTATTATGGGTATATTCCACTTTTTAAAGGCTAAAATGATGGTATTTTGAATGTGATATGAAAGTTAGGGTGTTAGATATAGAAATACATAAAAAAATGGGTGAAATGCAAGTAAATGCCCCTTAAATGATATTCTAAATACATGATATAATAAACCCATTCTAGGCACTCATACAATAATGCAACAAAATTAAAAAGGAGGTAAAAAAGTTATTCGATATCACAGTGATTTATGAAAGAATTGTATATGAACTTCTTAAGTGGGCACCTTAGCGATGAGTTTCATTGTTGCAATTCAGCAATTTTACTGCATATGGATAGATTTTATCATACATTCTTGAACTAAGAAAATTGTATTTTTCTGCAGCTAGGGTAGATCTTCATAGCCACCGCCTGTATATAAACACAGACAACTTTATATGAAAAATATTTAGCTGATTGTTGACTGAATTATTTCATACTTGTAATTCAATCCAAAATACTCTTACCTCCCCTCATTCAAGAAAAAATCCAATAATTCCCCAATCAATCATAACCAGTGTCATCTCTTTTTACAATTTTACATGATAGATGGTAGATCTAAGCTTAGCGTGTGAGTCATACAATGAACCTTGGGGGCCATAGTTTCAGCACAGAGTTCCATGATAGCAGCTCTCTAGAGGGTATCAAATTGGGTTTGCGGGACAAGTTTGGAGTTGACCAGATCCAAAACTACTTAACCCAAACTCGGACCCTAATATTGAATGAGTCAAAACTAGGGGTGACTGTGAGATAAAGCTGACTTGGAGCCAGCTCAGGCATGTTTCGAAATGTGGCTTGTGAGAGGCTCAATGAGTTAGCAAGACAAACACAAGCCAACCCAACTTAACTCATTGGCTTGTGAGCTAGCTCATTTAAACAAATATTAATAGAAAACATACTCAAAATATATTAAAGTTCAAAACTTTATCTTTAAATAACTAAAAATATTTTAAAAATAATATTTTTTATTTTATATCATGTGATTTTTTATTATTTATCTCCTAATTGCTCGTTCTATTTGTTATTTTATTATAACACAGGTTCAATTAATATTGTTTATCTCTTTTATAATAAACAATCTGGTTCCTGAGCCGGCTCAAACATATGGACTTAGGGATCTACCTATCAACGGATTTAGCCCCGGATTTAAGCTATAAATCGTGTAAATCTTGCCAGACGGTCATTTCAGACAAAATAAAACTATGGATCACGGATTTCAGCCATAAATCATAGAATTACTAAACCTTGTGAACCGGCAGATTTAAATTGGCGGTGTAAATTTTCGGGATTTAGCAAATCAGTTGCCACAGTTTTTAGGATCTAACCCATTTAGGATTTAGTAAATCCGGATTTGCGGGATTTATTGAATCCTAATAACTTAAATCTCATCCGTTCCCAAATAACACCTTAAGCAAAAGCTCAAATTCGATTAATTAATCAAGCCTAAGCTTAAGCTGAGTGTGACTCAAGCATGACTAGGCATGTTTACACCCGTGGTTAAGATGTCCAAACCAAACATGACCCACTTTCAACCCACTAATCCAAACCCAACCTATATAACCTATTTAACAAGAGAAATAATAGCAATTCAAGTCAAATTCAGGTCAGGTTTCAAGTCAATCTTGGGTCAATTTTGGGTGGGAAGGGTTGATTTTGAGTGCATTTTGTGTTAATCAAAAACCGACTCGAAAAATTAAATGGATTAGATTTCCTAACACAAATTCCTTCTCTGTTCAACTACCCATCTCATAGACCAGAGGCATTACATATAACAAATGCCTAGTGATGCAACCCACAATGGCGACCTAGTGGTTTGAGCTCTTTGAATAAAGCCATAAGAGCTTAAGGTTTTAGGTCTAATATATATGAGTGTATGCAAGTATGATTATGCGATTACATTCTCCCAAAATCTTTAATTTTTTTTTTTAAAGTCATCCTTGATCTAAATATGAACTTGAGGTAAGTTTTTCCTGCAAATATATGCTTCAGGGCAGGTAACCATCCTGTTCTTCATTCTAAAGGTAAAATTAACCCAATACATCATCCAAGAAGAGAAACAAAGAGATAAAATAGCAAGAAAATGCACTTCAGTACACCGTCCAAATACTGTTATTGAAGCTCTCCTAATTGTTTAACAAGTCACACCAGCGTTCAACATTAGCCTATATACAGACCGAGTCAAATTGAATAAGATCTATAGAATATATCCTCCGCTCCAAAGAAAAAATATCATCACTTATACACAGGAAAAGGTTAAAGCTTTTACAGGAAAAAGCATATGAATCAAAGTATATAGCATTAATTATCTCATTAGAGTTGAGTACTTGCCTCAAAATGCAGGTCTTTATTGGCAGAAAGAACATGTATGAACTAAGCCCGCAGAAGTAATTTGAAGCAGTGATGATGATCAGCGTTGTTGCGGATCCTGAACTGGAGCAGCAGCAAATCTAGCGTTTGCTGGCTGGGCTACGATGACATTATCGTCTGCAAACAGAGATTTGATGAAGGCAGGAGTCTTCAGGGGTCGTCTGCCTGTCATTCGTGGATACACATCTTCCAGGTAATAATAAGCATGACCTGCTACCATACCCTATAAAACAAAAAATAAAGATAAAAAAACTTCTAAAAATCCGTTCACAAAATTCAGTATTAAAGAGAGACATTAAATGAAATGGTTATAGAGGATTATCCAATCATGCTAAAGGGAGAAAAGAACGGCTACTTTTGTAAACTTTCCATGGAACTGGAAGCGAGCTAACAATTATTTTGGCAGAGCATATTACAGCCAAAGAATGCAAAACACTGCTTCATCATGGAGGCATTGTCACGCCAACTCAACTAAATCATTAAACTTTGCTGTTTTCAACTAATAAATTAGGAAGATCTACATACATACCACTCAATTCCAAAGTATTTACATATATTTCACCTTACCTACAGATGAACAGATGTACTCCACACTCTTTAGAAGTTAGAATAGTGGTATTTTTATGTGAGATGAAATATTTGGGTGACATAAATGAAAAAAAAAAAAAAAAAAATTTAGTCGTTAGATATGTAAATACATAGGTTTTGGGTGGTAATTATGTAAATGCCCCGGATTACGCAAATGTCTATCTAGACCCATAAGCTCACAATAATTAAGTTTTTATCATTCTCTTTAAAGATTTTCTGTCAACAAAAGAAATTAAGCAGAATATTTCTCTCTCTTTTCAAATCAACATGTTAATTTAACATACCAAAAGATCAACCCATGTGCTGGTGCCCACAAGAATGGAGAAACCAAGGAGGACCTGCCATAAAAGAAAAGAATCAGTTCAATTCACCCATATTTTTTATGAAAAGAAAAACATACATACATAACTAATAAATCTTTGCAGCTTCACAATAATGAAAACTCGAAGTAAGAAATCAAATTTCTATGTTGATGCCCACCCAAAAAAGTACGAATTTTTTGTATTTGAAACTTAAAGGTAGAAACATTGGCGCCACATTGATACTGCTAATACCCTCTCTTTCCTCTCATCCAAGCCCTTACTATCAACTATAAGAAATAAAAACCTAAACTTTTACGTGAAAACACCAAATAAAAGCAAATTTGATGAACACAAAGTAAGAGGAGAGAATCATCAACTAAAAGTCAGCCTTCTTCAAATCGGACCACACTGTCACGGACAAATAGTCCCACATCGGCTAGGTGTAGGGCCGAAAAACAGTATTTAAGTCCTGGGCTGCCCACCTCTCTCAAGGGCTCTTTTGGGAGGTGACAAGTGGTATCAGAGCAGATTACTGCCTGTCACGTGTGTGGACTCTCCATGGTCCAGTGGGACCCTCGGTTGAGCCGATACGTTAGGGCATCACGTGATTGGGTGAGGAGGAATGTCACGGACAAATAGTCCCATATCGGCTAGCTATAGGGCCGAAAAACATTATTTAAGTCCTGGGCTGCCCACCTCTCTCAAGGGCTCTTTTGGGAGGTGACAACACGCTCAGAAACTCAAAAAAGCACACACATATAATATAGAATATCCAATTTACTTCTCTCCTTCACTATGTTCAGATGCACCAGCTGCATGTTCTCCTCAAGCGTTAAGCCCACCTGATCTCAATAGCTAACGATTAGTTTCAATTACAAAACTCTTGATGTTGGTTTCTACTCCAAAGAACCGTCTGTCACCGAGCAGAAAGAAAAGACCTAAAGTTGCTTTAGAATGAAAAGCTATTTCAGGAATATTCTAAAAAAAAAAAGCTATTTTAGGAAATTTTAAATGTTTTCTAACTTTAGTATTTAGCGTCTTTGTTTTATCATTCATCTTCTTATCCTGACAAAAATGGTACATCCTCATATAGCTTTTTTCCATGCATAATTCTAAAATATATCTCATGCACACAAAGTCACACCATATCCCATGCACAAGCTACCCCGTTAACCCACATGACAGCTAACATCATGCATTAATATAAAAATGGATAAAAAAACAAAATAATAAAATTATTAGACAAATGCTTAAAAATTTGAAAACAATTAAATATAAACAAATAATAGTTCTAAATAAAATTAAACGTTTTCTAGTTTAAAGTATCCATTGCCCCATATTTATAAAAAACATATTAGGATACGCGCACAAAACTTTTTTCCATGCATGGTTCTGGTATAGATCCCATACACTAGAAGTTAATCCTTATCCTACTTTTTTTGCTTTCATACAAGCGACCGCCTGAATACATATGAAACCTAAAACCATTCATAAAATATATAAATAGATCATACCCAACACTTCTGGATTCCTTACAATTCAGGTTGAACCAAAATATTGATGCAAATATTTAACATCAACTAACAAAGGTATTTATTAAAAAAAACAACAATAATCAGCTTAGATTTCCGTAATTTTTTTAAAACTGAAAATAATGACCATTTTCGCCTCTTTCAAATTAAAAGAGCGCATAAAGCTCACCTTAATACATCCAAAGGAAATTGCCTTTTAGCATATTGATTGAAATCAGACTCAACATCTTATATTCCTTAGTTGCCGTTTCTCCTCTTACTAAGTTTTTCTAGCCATTTGTCCTTAAACCTGCTGCATATAGGATTTCATCAAGCTTTTCCAGATATGACTCAGGATTAAAAAACCAAGACAAAATGTCCATAGGTTCCATACGCTCATGCTTAACCAAGAAGGCTTAAACCACATCCACAATTTTTAGTGTCCATTTGGGCAGGTGGAAGCTATCAGCTAAAAGTAACTATAGATCTGCTCAGGCTAAAGTTCACACTAGTAGACCTAGTAATTAAAAGTAGTTTCTAACCATAAAAATTTCTGAATACAAGCAACAAATTTGTGGTCAAACATGGATTTGATGGCAATTCAAAAAGCAAAACAGTGAAAAAAATAGCTCCAACCAGCCCATCGTCTTACTTGGAACCAAACTTTCAAATCAACTGATCAAATTTTACTTCTGAAACCTTTTAATTCAATTCATCAATAGGTTTAACTCAAAAAAATCCAAATTTCAAAAATTAAAGTAGATTGATTAATAAAAATTTAAAAAATAAAAGGATAATTTAAATTTTAAATTTTAAAATAAGTTAAACAAAAATTATGAAAATCACAGGACAAAGTTAGAGAAAATAATATAATTTGAAATAAGTTTGCTAGAAAAAAAAAAACTGGGAGGTAATTTAATTTAAAACATTGGAATCTATTAAAAGGCTTTCTCAAATATAATTTTAATAATGATATAGTATAGATGAAATAAAAGAGATACATGGATAATAAATTACAATTTAAAATGAATGGATAAGATTATTTTCATAATCTCCAATGATGAAATATAAAAATCCTTTATAATAGTGCAATATAGATGGATAAGAGATCCGTAGCCTTGCCTCCTATAGCCCTAAAATCTGAAATGAGTGCATAAAGCATCTCCTGGAAGACAGTTGTTAGTTACCCATATAAGAAGCTTCATTATTGATTAAAACAAGTAGATAAAGTTGCAGCAGAAAACTAAGGAAATTTCCATTGGACGGAGAGATAAACAGCTCAAGCATAATAGTCCCCTATACGAAACAAAGCCAAAGAGTGTAGCTAGAAATGGGATAATGAAGTTAAGGTGATGACCATAAATTTTATAAAATAACAAAGTCACTTACAAAGAACTTCTTAGCACTCTATAAAACTAAGAAGATAGCATAAAACAAGTTACATAACCGATTCCTAAGACCAATGATCAGAAATATAAAAAACAAAACATAGGAATGCATGCCAAGACAAACCTAAAGCATAATTAACACAATAGTTACGCACAAAAAGGGTACCAACGTTAATAGAATTGCATATGAAATAGCACTGCAAAAAGGAATGAGTTTAGCCAGAGTATCATACAGCACAGAAATGTCTCAACCTAAGCGGCATACTTTCAAAAATGCAAAGAATTCACGGAATATAGTAGCAACATCCTATATCACTACCAATTTCCAGAAAATTGAATATCTCATGGGACCATGTGGCATAACATGAGCTACATTACACTGGAAACACTACATAGAATGCTTAGCAATAGAGTACATTAAATTGCTGGGAATATTAACAATGGAACTTACCCATGGAAGGTATGCTGCTGTAAAGGTGAACAGACCCAGGAAACTCATGTGGATATAGGGATTGTGCTTACTCCAGACATAAACCTAAAGCATAAACCAGATTAGTAGCTGGCACTATGCAGGCCAATTAAAAAAAAATAAGATTATAGATAAAACATGGATGTTACAATAATAGCATATATGAAGCCAGACTAAACTCTAGCCACACAAATTTTTCAATGGAATTCCATGCTACATAACCAGGATTAATTTTTTTCCATGTATTACTGAATAAATAACAATATTATTCTTAAAAAGGTTGCATCAAATCAATAAGAAATTCATGCATAAATGACTTTGATTACTAACCATCATGAAGGTCAATGAGTTGCTAAGAAAGAGAATCTTCGCAAAACTCGCAGAAACATATGGTATCATGCCACCAACGAGAACAATCCCAGTCAAAACAGAGGCACCAAATAAAAGCATATAAAAGAAATCAGCGGTACGTCCTCTGAATGAGTTCTCCTCTAGTAATTTGCAATATCGAGCAAGGAAAAACATGTGAAAAAGAAAGTCCAAATCTGCCAGAAACAAAAAACATGATCATACAATGCTAAATGGAAGCATACTTGAAAGTTAGCAAAAACAAAATATATTGTACGACACATTAAGGCATGAATGGCCCAACCATGTGTTCATCCTAAAAAAAAAAAGAAAAAGAAAAATGAACTAGAATAAAGAAACCATGCCACATGCATGATTGATAGGCATATCTGCCATCACGCAAAGTGCATAAAGTTTAACATATTTTAGAACTTACCAAGTAAACTAGAAGAAACAGAAATTAAGAATACCCACTCGCTAAAAATTGATATTCATCATCATTATTAGCCTTATCATAATTATTTGGATTAGTTTCCTGAATCTTCATTCTCCTTTTGTCCATATAAAAAGTTGCATGAGAGGTTAAACCCAATAACTTGGCCTTTCTTCCAATTCTAAGTTATCTTTGGTCTACATTTTTTCCTTTGTAATTCATTTACATTAATTAATCCATCCATCTTGTCCATGCATCTTTTACTATATGCCCAAACCATCACAATCTACTTCACCATCCCTCAAACACAATCACTTAACAATCCATCCTTTCTAATTTTTCTAAAATTTCAACTTAAAATTTTTATTCTTACCCTCCACTTGCCTATATGAACAAAGAAAAAAAAAAAAGAAAAAAGAAAAAACATGCACTTTTAAGAGTATTGCAATGGAAATTTTAATTGTTTTGAAAAAGCACAAACATAAATTATAATAAAAATTAGAAAGAAATAAATTTATTTTATTACATAATTGCTGACAGTACTCTTTAAATGAGGTAAAGCAAGAAAAGAGAAAGTGTGCACTCACTGTTTCTACAGTTCCTTTAGACAAAAATATTATAATTACAATTTGTCGATACTTTGAAAAACCAATATAAATGCAACCTTAGCAAAACTGAAAGGTACATAATAACATATGATAACAAAATAGTAGGATGAAGAATATCAATCAATACCCTGATATTAAAAAATGAACAAAATAATTAAGACCAAGCACCGTTAATAACACATTATAATGGTATTTCAATTATTTTGAAGAAGCATCGGTAGACCTTTTACCATGAAGTACACAGAAATAAAGTACAGAATATTTTTTCATTAAGAGGTACTACACTTTAAACATGATAAGAAATGTGAATTCAATCCAAAACTTATGTCATACCTTAAGGCTAGAGGAATGATCAGAAACAATACATTGGTACCAATAAATGAAGAAAATAATTCTAAAACAAGCAACTTCGGGAACACTTGCACTGCGACTATGTTTTGAAGAAGCATCAACAGTATTTTTACTAAAACCTAACAACGACAACTACAAGCCTTTATCCCACTAAGTGGGATCGGCCACATGAATCCTTTTTCTCCATTTTGTCCTATTGAGTGTCATATTTTCATTTAATTTTTACTACAAACTAGAGGGTAAAAAAAAAGTTTATCAAGTATAGCCTTCATTAAGAACTAGTATGTATACCCAAAATGTACTAAAGGTCAACCTTGCCTAGTCAGACTAAAGATGATTAAAGATGATCCGCAAAACCAAGATAGAGTGAACTCACCAAATTGAGTTCAAGAAAAGCATGCTAGTTGAGGCCGAGACAGATCACAGAACGAGCCCAAGAAGAACTCGTCAACTTGGTTCGACGTAAATTGTCTAGCCAATCTAGGCAAACTTATTGAAACAAGCTCAAGTCACACCGGCCAATCAAACCCTAAAACCTAAACCAAAACGAAGGTAGACCCACCAATAGAGCACAAACAAGGATCATCCACCAAATTCATGAAGAGCTCACCAAAATCAATATCAAACTCATAGATTGACTCGGTCCATACAACTTCCTGAGCCCAAAAAGCTAATCTACAGCTTCTACCAAAGAAAATCCTATCTTCCTCAAGTTAGACAGTCAACCATTAGTCTAATTCAGAGTTCTCACTTAAGTTATATGCCCTTGTACTTTATTTTGTATTGCTTTATATGCATATATAGTTCATTGTGTAGTCATTTTTATAGCCCTCGAAATCCCAATCGTTACCTATAAATAAGAAGTTGCGGGAAGCACCAAGGTTATGCAATCTTTTGCATTCTAGCCCAAATTTATGATTTATTGATTTTGATAGTGGGTTTTCCTCTTCCTTCTCAGCTTTCTTCGTCCCTCATCTCTCTTCCTCTTTCCCCTCGTTCCCTCTACATTAATTAGGGTTCCGACATAGCTAATGGATAGAAAAACCAAAATCTAACATCCAACATAGCCCTCATGCATGATAAATCTAACAATTAGTTTGTGCAATCATTGGTTTTACGCATAAAGTTTGGTTGAGCAAATATATCACATTTACAAGTTGCCACTGACCTAAGAATAAACAAGTGAATTGCAATTTTCCCGCATGGAGCTCAAAGCATAAGAATTAGATCTCAGGCATTTACACAAATTAAAACAAAAAACCCAAAGAACTTCCTTACATCCTAAGAGCACGACATCTCAATAAGATATAAAGCTCTCCAATCATAAAATTTTTGTAGGCTTAAAGTTCAATAGAATAGTGCACATAAACACCAACAAATCCAAAAAAAATAAATAAAATTTTAAAATTAAAAAAAAAAAAGAACACCAATAAAGCCAAAGCTGCCATTTTTGCGTCCGAACATTTCAATTTATGAAAACCAGGTATCATATCAAAAATTAGAAAATAAGTATGACAGAATGAATACATATTTATTTACATATTGGATTCACTACTAATTCCCAAATAATTATACCCTAAGGAAAGGAACTAGCAACAATAACCTCATATTGTCAAAAGTAAAGCATCAAATATATGAGATGGTAATCCCAAAGTGCCAATAAATCAATCAAGTACCTATATGCTAGCACATTAATAATCCTTCAACAACTAAAACTACTAAATAAAAAAGTATCACATAACAACAGCACAAGGAATTTAGAATGTTTAAAGGAATTGAACAAAATTTGTTTTAACGCACTTGTTTGGTAGGGAGAAATTGAGTGAAAAAGTAATCTCCCTTTTTTTATTAAAGGGTGGACTCAATCATAATAATACAAATACTTTAGTTATACTTCAATTTTTTACTAGGTTAATCAAAGGATCATAAAGATAAATCAATATAAGTTCTAACTTCTCAGCCGTACATAAAAATATCTGGAAGGTTCAACAGTTTGGATTTACCTACATCAACATGAATTTGTTGAGGTTAGCATAAATCCACAGACTTGAATAAACTCACCAGAACTAGCTAATGTCATGGCGAACTTGCCAAACTGATGAAACTCATCAAACTCATAATGAAACCATTGAACGAAATAAGTGTTTGACAACGCTCAGGCATCTAAGATAGACATTCGCCTCAGCTAAGGGACTACAAGTTAAGCCAGTCTATTCACACCCAAAAAAAAAAGAGAAGATTAAAGACCAATATGTCTTATGATATAATTGTCTCATTCATGTAACTCAATATATATCTTTTCTTATAGAGAACTCTGATCCAAGAGAATATATTACGTGTGGAGTCCAACCGTAAGACTCCAATAAAATCGCGGCCCCAGTCATTAGATGGACCCACCCCCTTAAAATTAATAAACGGGCGAAAAAAATATTTTTTGAAGGGGACTGAACCCAGCCCGAAACAAGCCCTACATATTAAGGAAAAAGCCGCCTAATCAAAAACCCGCGCCTCGCCTTCTTTACCATTTTTCGCTCTAGGGTTTCCCGTTTTGTTTTCCACAGTCAATTTCATTCGTCTTCACGTTCTAAGGTTTTCATTTAGGGTTTGATGTTGCATATTGAGGAGATACCTACTACAATAAATCCACAGTAGATCAATTTTGAGAATGTAAAGTAAAAAAAATGATGACAAGAATGAAAAGAAGCTAAGTTTATTTGTCATTGAAATCATTACAGTGCTTGAAGTGGTATTGAGATGATATTGATGTAATATTTTAGTGGATTAGTAGTGCTATTTAGTTATAGTATTGAGGTGATATTGAAGTGTCATTGAGGTTATCTCTTGCCTTTCCTCACACATTGAACAAAATCTCTATGTCAAATAAAGTACATTGTTTTCCAAAAATAACTCCATGAATATATATGGGCCCAAAATTTACATATGAAATAATATAGTGAACAACTGAGCCAAAAAATTCGTACTGGAGCAATATATTTCGCGATGAAGGATGATTTATACATCTAAAATATTAAACATTGATTAAGGATGACCTATTTACCTCAAAACTCCTTCACCATTGCTTTTGCCTTTTGTTCCTTCCATTTACTTCTTCGGCATCACGCAAAGCCCTAAAAATTATATAATGAATTCAAGAGATGCTAGGCATCGCAGAGAGACGTAACATATAACCGAGAGGCGACATTAACTTAGCGAATCTCCTCACTAAATCTCATCCCTGCTCCGGCGACACATCTCCGAACCTTGCCAGCCAAAAGGAAACCCTAGAGCGAAAAATGGCGAAGAAGGCATGGCGCCGGTTGTTGAGTAGGGGGCTTCTTCTCGTAATATTTAGGGTTAGGTTGTCTATGAAAATAACAATTTTCACCGGTTTATTTAATATAAGAGGATAGGCCCTTCTAATGACGGGTGTCGTGATTTTATTGGAGTCCATATGCAAAATTGCATCATTGTGCACGTAATATTTTCTCCTGATCCAAATCTATAATTATTGCCTGTTTATGCAGATTGATATAAGATTTTGTATTTTAACATAAAATGAAGAAATCGTAGAAATTTTTACTCTAAGTCGTCTCTCTCTCTTATCTTTCCCCTTCTTTGCGCTATAAGTGCTTAAAAGGTTTTCGTTTAAACAATATATCGTTTCCTCAATTCCTCCAAAACCAATCAAACTTTGATATATCACAACTAATCATAGGTCACAAGAGAAAGAAAACGGCACAATGAGGCAATGATAAGTTTCAAACTGCTGAATGTTCCAATAGGAAAACAAAAATGCCAGTGATTGTAGCATCTGGAAGAAAAAAATACATAATTAACTACTAATCTTCAGGTTTTCACAAATATCAGTAAGCAAGAGTTATTCCGATCCAAGCATCTTACCCATTTTCCTGAAATAGAAGAAGTTTGTAATAAGCCGCCAAATCTCATAGTCCTTAACCACCAGCTTAGGATTCAGATACAAATGATAAGGGGATATGATCTGCGAAAAGATAATCCAAATACAATCAGTAAGAGCCCAATACATCAATCTAGCAAATCATCCTCCAAATAATTTAAATATAACGAATATAAAGAAAATAATCATAAAATCAAAGTCAGAGTCTTCAATTTCCAATTAAACAAAAAAACCAAACGGCATCACCAAATAAAAAATCATTCAAACCCCAAGAAAATGCAAAGGGAAGAAAAAACAGGGCATTAGAATGAAAAATCTCAGACGATCAAACTCGATGGAAATCTAGATCTGATGACGCATGTAGGAATACCCGTAGCCTAAGAGCAGCAAAGGAAGAACAAATACGCACATCGAGAGAGCATCCGACGGTTGTGACAACGGCGGCCGTAAGGTAAGACCGCGTGATGATCGGCATCTGCTTGTACCATTCCTCCACAGCCTGCGCCATTCCCGCACTTGATCCGTCTAAACCAATTGAAACCCTAACCCTAGACTCGAGGGGTTTGCAGCTGAAAAACGACAGAATGGGGCGGAGTATCTTCTGAAGCTTCCCTAGCTGCACTTTTTATCCACCCTCCCTGTTTCACAAAGCTTAGCAAGCCAACGTCGCGTCAGTGTTATGGTTGCAACCAACTGTATTCTGCCGCGTGTCAAACATATCCAATCATAATATTAGTGATAATTTTTAACAGTATAAGAAAGTTATATATATAAATTAGATTTTCCATTTTTCTTTCTCTTAGTTGTCGAGTTGGGAGCATGATGTTTTTTAAACATTAATGCTAAGGATGTCAAAGAGGAGAAAAATTTGATAAGACTTACGCAACGTTAGGGAGATTATTCAGAGGATATTGAGGGCTATATCCGCATTATATCTTCTGTGACCTATCTGTATCTTCTAGTAAATTCAACGCTTCTATTTTCATATATTTGTAGGTTACAGATATGCTACATGGAAGTTATAAGTAATATAACGCAGATATAATCCCTCAATACCTTCTAAATAATCTCGTGACGTACGCAACAATGTGTTCGTCTTACATGCACAAATTTTTCTCGTCAAAGAGACAACATGTTTATTGCTCAATTTTATTGACTTCATTAAACTTAACGTTCTGAACATAAACAACTATTTTTTAATCAAAATAATTAAATAATTAATATTTATTTATATTATTTTTATATTGATTTTTAATATGTATTAAACAATGCTAAATTTATTTTTTTTTAAATTATTTGAGTGTTGTAGCTAAAAAAAAATATAAATTTTGTTGTTAGATATGTAAATAAATTGAATTATTATATAATACTTATTATTTAATGTGGGTGGAATCATTAATGTAAATGCCATCTGATTTATATTTATTGTTGTCGCCTACCTTTTGGCTCCTCTGTAAGAATTGGGGTGGTTTGTATGTAATTATTCAATTTGGGTGGAATCACTGAATCTAAATTGGCAGGCCTGACCCACCTTTTTGTCATTTCTGTAATAAGTGGGGTGACATGTATCTGAACGAAATCAGGACCTGCCGTGCCTAGACATTTGTCCCACATCGTGTGGAACGGAGATATTTTCTGGTTACAATTCTACATAAATGTAAAAACAAAAAGAAAAAAAATCATTTTTCCTCTTGGTGCTAGGGGTGTAAACGAACTGAACACGAACGAACACGAACGAACAAAGCTTTTGTTCGTGTTCGGTTCGTTTAAAATTTAGTTTGTTTGAAATAAGATCGGCCAGTTTGACATCCCTAATATTAATATATAAAAATAATATTATATATTAATTATATAACTTATATTATATAAATATACAATATCTATATTAGTATATTACTACTATAGTATATTTAGTATATTAAATTATTATTTTATTATATATTATAATTTATAAAATTTAATGTTTTAAAATATAATAAATTTTTTATATATAATTATTTTATATTATTTTATATTTCAAACAATAACGATTCGAACACGAACGAACACATCACTGTTCGTGTTTGGTTCGTTTAACTAACCGAACGAAAAAAATTTATTCGCGTTTGTCTCGTTTACTTATCGAACGAATCGAACACGAACTCATTGACGAACCGAACACGAACTGTTCGCGAACAACGGGTTTTTTTGACAGCCCTACTTGGTGCCACCAAGCGTTTTCAAGAAGAGGATGGGTATATGATCGAACTTATATTCATGTTTGCGGTGGACATTATAAATTGCGTGGACTGTCTGCACAGAATAATAGCTCGCATATGATTAAATTGATTTTTTATTTATTTTTAATCAAATTGATTCTTATTTTTTCTTGAAATATTCTAAATAAAATTTTAATTTGTAACAAGGTTTGAATAAATTTGAGTTTAAATTAAATTAAAGATTTAGGCTCTAGATTTCAAAATTTAGCTAAACACGAGCTAATTTAAATGAATTTGACTTGAGATGAATATAAATAGGGCTATTTATGAATTATTTGGAACGTGTTCATTTTGAATGAATGAGCTGAAGATGAACAAGCTCTAAGCTTGCTTAGGTTCGGCTTGTTTACACTCTTAGCAATATTGAACTTTTAAAGTTATTTGATTGCCCTTATGAATAGTGGGTTTAGGAGTGTAAATGAGTAAAGTCGAGCTCAAGCCATGTTCTGCTTGAGCTTGAACTTAATTCTACGAGTTAGAACATTAAAGAGAGAAAAAAGTAATACTTTAAGTTAGTGTTATAATAAAATGAGAAATATAATGAACATTTATGAAATAATTAATAAGAAATTACTTGATATAAAATATAATATATCAGTTTTTAGATATTTTTAATTTTTTAAAAAGAAATTCTTCAATTTTAATATATTTTAAGCATATTATCAATTATTTTTTAAGTGAGACGGCTTACAACCTAACGATTATGTGTTGGGGTTGTCTCGAGCTTGGGTTATTAGCTCATCAAGCTTACTTCACGAGCAAGTCATTGAGTTGAGCCCGAGCCAGGTCATGAGAAAGCTTGGCTCACTTATACAATGATCGAGAGTAGTAGCCTTTGGAGTTGTTTCCAGAACTTTGGCAAACTGTCTGTGATATGTCATCGCACAATATCCAGGACACTACTCCGCGATGTAAGTCGTTACTCCAAGTGATGCTTGGTTACTTTGCAACATACATCATTATTCCTCAAGATTCATCAATGAAGACGAGCAGGAGGCGACCGATGGCGTAGACGCTAGTTTTCAGGTCATAGTCGACAACCACAAAAAAAGGAAGTGTTTTACTAGTATTGCTTTTTTGGACATTTCACAAGTTCTATAAGTTCTTCAAATATGGAATTATATTTTTCATAGACGAAGCCAAATTAGAACGTGTTAGAAAATCTACAATTACTAAGTAATAAATCAGTGTCTCAGTATAGTAAAAAATCTAGCACACACACATATAATAAAATAATAGAAGAAGACAACAAGAATTTTCTATACGAAGAACCTGAAAATGAAAAAAATCACGAGCCTAGCCCAATGAGAATGATCCATTATAAGTTTGTCAGTACAAATATAAACTCTTATCCATAATTGAGAAAGGGTTATAATGTTTCCCCACTTACAATATACGTAAGTAGAAGGGTGCGTTATACAATAGTCGAGAGTAGTCACTAATGAGAGTTATCACTGTGTCCGAGGTACATTATTGCACATTATCTGAAACATTGTCACTCCACGACATAAGTCGTTATTCTACATGATGCTTCATTACTCCACAATGTCCATCGAAAGTGATGAGCAGGGGCAGCCGCGATGGTTGATGACAACTGACAAGCGGTAGTTGACAACCATAGAAGTAGGAAGTATCACTAGTTCTTCGAATTCAAAAGACTCTAAGATTCTCCTCTACCTCACCACTGTCCAGGTCCAACTCTTCATTCATGAAGAGAGTAGGGCTTTATTTATAAATTATGAGAGTGACATTCTCTGTAAATAAGTTATTTTGAATCACTTCACCAGATGACATAGAGTGATTTCTTTGATTTAATGATATTTATGGACATTTAAGTGCCTTACTAATGTCAGAATTAAATGATTTTAGACTCATTGGATTGGTCTCATGAGATGCTCCATTTAACTATGAGATTGTCAGATTTTGAATCCATTTGATCTTTAATTAGCCACACAAAGCTTTCAAAAGTAATTTAACAACTTGATTTGAGCTTAATTTTACTTAATTTGGTCAAATTTGTGTCTTTAAGTTCGCATGATTAAACATCTCAAGATTCGTGCTAAATGTTAAAATTTATTGATGGTGCATCAATACTGAAAGTTTTTTTTTTTAATTTTAAATTTTTTTGTGAGTGATAAATATAGGTCATTTTTTACTATTCTTAGGATTTTATTGAAAGTATATGTAACAAATGTCTCTTCATGCTTATGGGTTATGACTAGAAGAGGTTTTTTTGTTAGCTTATTTATATTTAATATGAAATTTAGCTTAGTTGAAGAATATGCAACACTTATCTTATCTTTTCTATTTTGTATTTGCACTTAGATTTTTTATTAACTTAATGTTAGAATTTCTTATAAAGTCAATGATAAGTAGAACTAAGAAAATCTAATAACTATTCAAGTCAGTCTTGTGTTGGTGTAGCAACTACCCAAAATCAATGTGTGGGTAAAATAACTTTTAGAGAGGAAAAAAAACTAAAAGGTGACACAATTAGAGGTGAGACAAAATTTTACTAAAATAGCAATTGTAGAAAAGAGAGATGTTATACAATAATAAAAATATAATTATTGTGTAAATAGACACCACAACTTAAATGAATAGATAATCTAGGGATAATTAATATAATAAACTTTTTGTTATGGAGAATACTTTTTTTTTATACAACTGTTGAGGATATTGAAAAAAGTAAATATTTATATTTTTATAGTAGGATTAAAAATATTATGACTAAGATGATCATTGTTCATGAGCACCCATTCATGATAATTGGACTTCCATGGTTTTAAGTTTAAAAGAAATTAATGAATCTTAATTATCATAAAATTTTCAAATTTACTATCAAAGAAGAGTATATGAAAGTGTATAAAATTGAGAAAGTGAAACTTTTAAAAAATTTAAAATTAGTTGAAAGAATTTCATTTTCTAGTCATTGTTGGGCATTAATCAAAACAATTGGTTGCATGTCTTGTTGTTTATTATATTGCTTTGATTAAAAGTTGTATTCCAGGATCATTAGTTTTAATGGCTCAAATTCTCCATTTGGTAGAGTTAAGATTTTTGAAGCAATTTTAAAAAAAAATATTATAATGGAGTTCGCAGAATAAAATAAGTACAATTACTTTAGATAATGCATTATCAAATGATACGACTACTAGAAATTTGAAGGGATTATTTGACGGAAGAATTGTTGCTCTTATTATGGATGATTTTTTTCATGTTCATTGTGCTAATCATATTCTTTACTTAATCATGCATGGTTTGAAAGAGGTTGTTAAAATGGATGAGAATGGTAGGGAGTCAATTTTGTTTATAAAGTGATCCTCTAGTTACTTACATAAATTTGAAGATATTGTAAGACAAATTAACTTATTTATAATGAAGACATTACACATTGATGTTCCAACTAATTGGAATTCTACAAACAAAATAATAGACTATGCATTTTATTTTAAGTTTTTCTTCCCTAACTATGTTGTATGAGAACATAATTATGCTTGATTTTCATATATTGAAGAATGTGATTATTTTGAGAAGATTAGAGAACTACCACACAATTTTCATAAATGTTTTCAAGTTTAAGTTATCCCACTACTATTAGGTTTCTTCCAAATTTAATACTTATTTAAAAAAATTTTGGATAGAGATTGATTTTTTTAGTCATTTTATTTTAAATATGACAAATAATATGAAAACAAAATTTGGTAAGTATTGGCTAGATTGTTTTCTTTTATTTTCATTTGTTCGTATTTAAGATTTTAAAACAAAATTATTTGTCACCAACTACTAACATCCTCAAATTTATGGAGATAACAGGGTGAATGAAAGAAATAGATAACGTGAAACATAAATTTTTTGAAATGTACTCTTATTATGCAATTAACAAAAAATATATTGGAGGTGAACTTTCAAAAACACCCTCCTCTCGTATAGTGAAAACAATCTTAACACAAGATTATAGTTTTTCACTTGGTGATTTTACTGATTTGTATATATTCATAGATTTAAGAGGGCTTAAAGTTTCACAGAAGTATGACTTCAAAAACATTTAAAAGAAACTTGTGTTAAATGCCCTAGCATTGAGTTTGATATTTTAAAATGGTGAAAAATATTTGTCATGAAATAAAAAACTCCTTTTAAGATGATAAAATATAATTTTATAATTCCTATAACAATATTTGCATCTAAGTCAACATTCAATGCAAGAGAGCATGTGCTTAATGAATGAAAAAAGTTCAATTTCACCAAAGATATTAGTATCTACGTATGCACTGAGAATTAGATTCGAGCAGCATGAACATTATCAAAATATTTTCTAGTAATATTTCGATACTTTGATAATATTTACATATATGTTGCAATTTTTTTTGTAAATATACTTAATTTTTTATTACTATTTTATAATTTTATTTGACATTCTTGGATTTAATTGTGATTTTGACTGAAAACTTGAATGTGTTATTCCACAAACATCAGTTAATTAGGATATTGTCATTTGACTCATGAAAGTTAAAACTTCTTTGTTTTATTTAGCATCCTTTTAACATTCTTTGAACTTTGATTTGGATACTATAAATTTATAATTGTGGGACAATTATAGTGCGCTAATGTGGTATTTTACTCCCGAAATTGTGAGTGCGGTCGTAGAACTCAATCGAGACATTATAATCTTTCTTTTTTGTTTGTTTTTGTGTTGCCATATTAGTGCTAATGTGTCGGACCAAATACTTTTTTCTATCATAATTATTCTTCTATTTTTCATCTTTGAGCTACTACTTATTTGCTAATTAACATTTTGTTGTATGAGGAGCCAAATATATTTTTCTAATAAACATATCATTTTGTGTTGTCTTTGGCAAGTTCTTCTTTCTTAATGGTTTGAGTGGCTTTGGGATTGCATGTCTTATGGAGGCAAGCTTTCTACATTAAAAAACATTGATAAGAGCTATCCATTTTGTGAATTTTTTGGTTTTATGAGGACACATTCATTCTAATTTGTATTGTTCTAATTTTTTTTATGTAATAATAGAGAAATTTACATAATTATCATAACTTTTATACATGCAAATATTAAAAATTGTAGTGATATATGTAAATGCATTTAAATGCCCCAAAATATGACAATAAAACTTACTTCCATCTTATTTCTACATAAAAATTGTTTTATGCATGTAAATCTTCATGTCATTACTTGCTGAAGGCCTCATGCTTCTACGGCTATCACATTAACAGTATTATAAATGTTAGAGTTTACGCATTGGATGCACAGGAACTGGGTGTTATGCATGTAAATATGAAAATTTAGGTGTTAGATATGTAAATTATATAAGAATTATGAGGCATGAAGAGAAAAACCTGGAAGACAAACAAACCTGCCGTAGGCTAATAAGCTCCCATGTAGTAAATAAAGCTAACATAGACATAGATGAGGTTAGAAACATCAAAGAAGATAGCAGAAGATGCAGATAAATTTGTTAGCAAAAGAGATTATATAGAAGGAAAAGCTGATTTATGTTACACAAAATATGGGGTGTTGAAAAATATGAAATAGTTATAGCCATGAAGTAAATCTGGGACCCAAAGGTTTGTGAAGACCATCAAATAGGTCCAACTTCTTTGTGCATGGCTGGGTGGAGAGCTTTCTTCTGATGTTCCAAAGACATTTATTTCATCTAGCCGCCTCAGCTATTGACAAATTTCTCCACGTATGCCTGTTGAAAACCAAACCTAAGTCAAACATTAGTAAAGCCATCAAGCGGAAAGCTTACATACATGCCACCCAATTTCTGATTATTCACATATGTACCGCCACCTAAAGTTTGCTTTTTTTACATTCATACCAATCAAATCTTTTATATCACGTAAAAAATACCACGTGATATACACCTTTTCATGCAGAAGTAAGGTGGTAGGCATGTAAAAATTCAAGCTTTGTGTTAGACATGTGAATTGAGTGGTACATATGTAAATCTTCCAGTTGCTTTTCATGATGCAAAACATGAAAAACTAGAGAAATGACAATTTAAATGCATAGCACATTGGTAATTACAAAATTAGCACTTCGCATCTGTTTTTCAAGTTCTCACCTAAACATTTACAAAATTAGCATTCCAATCTGTACTTTTTGCTTTAATTGGTAGCATTTACATACTTACTACACAGTTCTTTGGTATTTACAGATTTAACACTCGAAAGTTTGATATTTACATTTATAACACCTTAGTGTCATAAACCTAGGCATGAAATGACACATTTTAGTTCTAGAAAAATAATGATGAGGGTATTTTTGATGTGATGTTAAAAAGTTGGAGTGGATGCATGAAAATATGAATGTTTAGGTATCAGATAGGTAAACACACGAGAGTTAAGTGGTATGTATGTAAATGCACCTAAAAAAAAATGATATAGTTGATACTTTGGTAAATACATAAATTTGAACGCTATGCATGTTATTATCCCAACAAAATGAACTAGGCTCACCTGTACAAGCTTGCTAAGCTTCGCTTTAGAGTTCAAAAGATAAAGATCAATTTTTTCTTGTGTCTGAGGGACATTAGAACCCTGCATGGATCCACAGACTTTGTCAACTACCTTCTTCACAATGCTTTTGTGGGCTTCTTTGCTGAGTTGACCTTCTTTCCACTTAGGCTTCAATATATCCTTCACAAACTCAACCAGGGCACATTTAAACATTCTCATCTCTTTTACTTCCTTGATTTTATCCTTCCTCCCTTCTGCATCACCATTCTGTAACTGTGATTGCTGTCCTTTATCTATCTTTTTCGCTTCCTTGGAAGAAGAATCATTGACCTGTTTAAAATTCTCGATGACATGTTTTTGTTGATCAGGTTTCGAAGTTGATTGACTTGGATTGGTTTGCGAACCTTCCGCTTCAGTTGGCGGTGGTGCTACGGCAGTCATGAAGGAACTCATAGAGCTCGGGTTCAGGAAAGACGGAGGCGTCATGCTGGATGAAGGTTGTGAATTATGAACAGCAGTTCCGAAGAACTGAGCCAATGATGCTGAAAGATCCGTTATCTTAGCGGCTTGTTCACTGGTTACCACCTTATGAGCAATGGAATTATCAGAACTGAATGTAGAGGGTTTCACCTCTATTGAATCTGCAGCTTGACCAATCTGTATTGGATCGTTCTTCGTTGGTATTTCAGAAATTTTCTCATTTGAATTGAAAATTTGTGGGTTTAAAGAAGCTTGAAGAATTTGCTGAGAATCAGAGTGTCCAATATGAGAGGAGAGATTTTGTTGAATATGCCCACCAACACTGAGATCTGGTTGGTTGTGTGGATTATGAGTTAGTTGTCCATTCTGCTGGATCGGCTTATTGAGATTGATATTGGAGACACTATGTGAGATCATAGGAAGATTTTGTTGAGCTTGGGCTCTAGATTCTAAGTTCTGTGGATTCAGTTGATAAGATGGAGGATTAGCAGAAAGATTCTGCATGCCTGCATTGAATGATTGATCATCTGGAGGCTTATGAAGAGCTCCCAACTGATTGTTGCCATTTTGAGAATGGGAAGGCATAACTTGTTGAATTTGCCCTTTCAATGGAGATGGAGCAAACTGTTGAAACGAAGAATTTGAAGCAAAGTTTTGGGCATGCGAAAGCTGAGGAGCGAATTGGATTTGCCCACTAATATCAGTATTTTGGCCGGCGATCGAAATTGTAGGAAGAGGATTGTTTGCAGAAAGCTCCTCTGAAACTTTTGATCTAGTCTTCTGCTCAGAAGATTGGGTTTCTTTATGAAAATCCTGGGTCGGGACTGGTTGACTTTGGGGTCTGTTTGTGAAATTTTGCTTATCACCACTCACAAAATTATGATGGCTGCCATCAAATGATCCCTCTACAGGAGAATTGAGTGGACCAACCTGGTGGCGGAACTTACAGCCATCGCCATGAAGACAATAACCTCGTAAAAAGTACTTACATGGAACATCGCTTGACCTTCGATGCTCAATCCTATGACCAAAAGACACATTGCCATCCCTCCGATCATGAACCCTTCCTCTCAATTCATCTCTCGAGCTCCTTCCACTGTCAGATGATGCATCGTGATGAATGTATCGGCATGCCGCCCCTCGATTACACCTACCTATTGTGAAATCATAACACCTCTCGTTAGAACGGTAACCTTGGTACGGTACATTATTGCCAAGTCCATCTCCGAGGTTTTCCTCGTGTCGCCTAAAAGGTTTCTCATGAGTATAGTTGTCTTTCTCACGTGGATCAGTGAGATTCTCTCCATGTGGGGGTCGACTTTCCCTCTCGAGTCTACTTCCCCTTCCATCATTTGATCCAGCATCATGGTGCCTATCAATCTGCCTCCAATCACCAGCTTCATGAAGGAACCTGCATTCAGTACCCCATCTACATTGGCCAGCAGCAAAAGCTCTACATGGTGGGGTCATTCGTCTCATTCTACCTTTGTCTGTCCACCTATCAGAACCCTGCTTGGAGATATAGGAAGGGCTCTTACTCCAGCTCCTGCTCCTGTATTATAAGAAGTATAAAAATTTTAAAGAACTTCAAAGCACCGAGCAATTTTATAGAAAATGGGAAGAACAGATTCAATCCAATTCTAATATGTCATATTCTCACCTTGAATCATAAGGAAGGCTCCGGCTCCGGAA
>NW_018165782.1:446730-474425 GCF_001263595.1 Phalaenopsis equestris | reverse complement strand
AAGCCCCGGCCCCGGCTCCGGCTCCGGCTCCTGCATGGCATATATATTAAAAAATAAGAATGTGAAAACATATCATCAAATCTTTCTTCTGTGTAGGTAGTTAAGTGTAAATAATTCAAAACTCATATTTTCCAAATAAATTAAAACAAAAAAACAAGAACAAAAAGTAAAAAAAAATAAAAAAATAATCTATGAGCTTCTCATATATTTTAGATTTAAAACCAGGCTCATGTTACCTAATAAAGTTCAATTGATTGACTACACTCTAAAGCATAAATTCGTAAAATCGTTCAACTCAGTGCAGGCCATTCACAAGTGTGCTAAATTTCTGTGCATAATGCATAGCTTAAATATTTTGAAAGTTAGTGAAATTTGATCTTATTTGAAGGAAGTATCCAAAACAAAGTTCCAATTATGTTCCTCACTGCATCTTTATTTGAAGTTCGGAGTATTCACCCGAAGGAAACTATCTTGCAATTGGAATAACTCCACAAGGCCATTGTCGAGTTTTACTCAATAACATTACCTTCTCAGCTCCTTATGTCAATTTCCACTTGCGCTCTTTAAAATTAAATTCTGTTAATGTATACATTGCTTTTACGACATCAAACAAATTTGCAATAGTGGAGAAACCAATGTTTCAAAAGGCGTGTGATCGATGAAAGTGACCAGTTTTCTATCAAGCGAACACATAAACAAGAGGCTCTCTATACAAGATAAAATATAGACCCGGGGTATGAAACATTTCAATTAGGACACAGAATACTAGTGATTTGGAATCCTCCAAGAATGCAGTTTAAAATATATACTGCACGATGTGGAAAACTGAGAAGATCTTGCAAAGGATTTAATTTTAATTGGGACGACTTAGAATACCCTTGGTTAGTTTATTCCTTCTCTATTCTGTGTTATTTTATTTTTATTTGAGAATTATTTCCTTTCCTAATAGAGGTTAAATATATTTGGTAAATTTATAAATTAGGAGAGATTGTTTTTCCTACATATGTGTGCCCTACATATGAATAAGAAAATTAAAAGAGAATTATTTCTCTCCACATCAATTCTACATGATATCAAAGCAAAGAAACAAACCTAGCTCTTCTTTAAGTCATCGGAGCCTCTCCACCAACAGTCGAGCAGCTGAAATTTTCCACCCAGCTGCTGAAATTCCTTCAGTCAACCTGCAGGCTTCCGTTCTTGCAATCGGACTCTCCTAGGCAGCAGCGGTGGTCCCCTCCAGGCCGGAATCTCCTCAGCCTTCTAATCCCAGCAGTTAGAATTTCCTCAAACAGAGGAGGCAGCAGCAATAGAGACCTCCAGGCCAGCAACCCAGATCTCTGAAGCTAGCTTGCGGCCTCTGGCCATCGACCGAGACCTACAAAATTTACTGTACGAGATCCACATTCATTTTTTACCTCAAATTTCTATTGACTTTTTATCTGTCGAAATATAAGACATGTTATGAAATTGTCGTCTAGGTCATCCTACTTTTAATTTACAAAGTTCATATTAATGTGAGATTTATCAACTTGACAAACAGACTAAAAATATTATCTCATGACCCAGTATAAACCCTCACACCCTTTTTCCATCATCCACAGTGACATTTGGAGACCTTTAAAAGTGAAAACCATCAGTAGAGCTATATAGTTTGTCTCATTTATTAACGATCACACAAGAACTAGAACATATAATATGGGGTTCAAAACAATCCAAACCTATCAAACCTTTCATAATATGATTCAAACTCAATTCTAATGTAAAATTCAGATCCTCAAAACTGATAATATATAAGAATATTTCAATTACATCCTTAAATCCTTTCTTAAAAAAAAATTTGAAATTATCCATGTGAGTTCATGTATTGATACCCCACAACAAATAATAGACATCTTCTTAAGGTATCCCTTGCGATTATGATATCTCATCAAGTTCCAAAATATTTATGGGGGAAACAGTTCTTAATACAACATAACTTATCAATCAAATGCATAGCCGGTTACTTAACTTCAAAACACCTCTCCATGTTTTGATGGGTACCTATCCTCACATAAGAGCTTTCTCTTGTACTAATATCACTTAAAATCTTTGGGTGTGTATCCTTTATTCATGTCCATTCCCAAAATCGCAAAAAACTTGACCTAAACCTATCAAATGTATTTTTCTTGGGCATGCCACCAACACAAATGGTACATGGATTCTTACTAAGTGTCACTCTCCAGTTACCAAAAAATTATACATGGATGTCACTTTTTTTTTTTAAATCGATCTTACTCTAAATTTGATGTTCAAAAGAGAGCAAGTGAATAACAATATTGGGATGTACTTGATGAAAGTAACACAAACTCATCACCCACTCCACCAAGCCCTCCTATCATGATTGAGTATGTCCAACCAACGCAATAAACCCAACTTAAAGCCTTGAACAAAGAACTTTTGTGTATAGGAGGAGGAAGAAAAAACTTAAGCAGGTGGAAGACAACTTACAAGGATAGAGCTGCTCAAACCAAAATTCGAGTCTGCATTTACCTAAAATTTTGGGTAAGGAGTCTATTACTCATGAGTTATCCCAGTCCTCTTCTGATGTCGACAACGATGAAAGCTGAATTAGATATCCAATTCAAGAGTATATAGCTTATGAGAAGCTTTTGAAATCCTACAAAAATTTTGATTCTAACCCTGATAGTATTCTGATTCCTAATAAATCTAGTCATGAAGCTCTTGAAAATCTAAAAATGAGGAAAGCAGGTGAAGAAGAGATTCGAGCACTAAAGCTTAATGGTACATGGATTCTTAGTAAGCTCTCTCGGGATAAGAAGCCGATTGACTGCAAATGGGTGTTCAACATCAAATGCAAAGTTGATGAGGGTATTGAAAGATTCAAAGCCATACTTATTACAGAAGGGTTTACTCGAGCATATATGATCGACTATCAAGAGATCTTCGCATCAGTTGCCAAACTTAACACTATCAGAATTCTCCGCTCAGTAGCAATTACTAAAAAATGAGAAATTGCATCAACTTGATATAAAACATGACTTTCTGATGGGGATATGGATAAAAGTGAATATGGAGATGCGACCAAAACTTGAGAATGATTCCTACAAACACCTAATTTGCAAACTCAGGAAATCTCTCAATGGGCATAAGCATTCACCAAGGGCGTAGTTTGAAAGGTTTGCTAAAACTATGAGATCTAATAGGAATTCTCAAAATCAAACTGATCATACTCAGTAAAACACACTCAGAAAAGTAAGATTGTTACAATAATATTAAATGTGGACGACATGATAAGTTTTTTCCATGGAATTTGAAATTCATGACATAGAAACCATGAGAGTATTTTTTAGGGTATGGAGATAGCAAAGTTCCAAGAAAGACATCGTTATATCAGAGAGGAAATACAACCTAGATTTACTAAAAGAAAAAAGGAAGATTGGATTTAAGCCAATTGATACTTCAATGAATCCCAACCACATGTCAAAAGGGGTCAAGAATATGTGTCTGTGGATAAAGCAAAATATCAAAGATTGGTAGAAAATTCATATATCTGTCATATACGAGGCCATATATTGCATATCCTATCAGTATAGTGAGCCAAAACATGAATAGCCTCAATGACGAGTATTTGGAGACGGTGTACAAAATTTTGAGATATCTCAATGAAAATCTTGGTTATGGATTAAATTTTAAAAAAAGCCAGAAACAGAGATGAGGAAGTCTATACTGATGCTAGTTGGGCTACAGAACTCACTGACAGAAGGTTCATTATTGCTTCTATGTATGGGTTCTAAAAGCACTGCAAAATCATAATATAAGACAATCACCTTGGTAATCTGTGAAGATATATGAATTCAAAATTGTTAAAGTAACTGAGATGTAACTCCAATAGGCCTAAAAAAATGTTTTGTATTAGGCAAGAACCTATCAGTAATGCCAAGCACCATGTGCATCATGACAAAGCCAAGCATATTGGAGTTAATAGACACTTCATCTCTGAAAAAGTTAATGGGGGATTATACAACTAAGCTATATCTCGACACACCAACAAGTTACTAATATATTCACCAAAGCTTTTTCTTTAAAGAGCTTCTCAAAGTTCAATACTAAGCTTGGTATTTGGAATATCTACGACACAACTTGATGGAGAGTGGAAATATGACAATATCTTTTAGAGGATTTGATTCCGACAACTTAAGAAACCCTACATTAGTTTATTCCTTCCTATTCTATGTTACTTTATTTTTATTTCAAAATTATTTTCTTTCCTAATTTACGTTAGATATATTTGGTAAGTTTGTAGATTAGTAGAAATAAATTTCTCTCTAGATATGTACCCTACACATGAAAAGGATAATTAAAAAGAATTATTCCTTTCCAAATCAGTTCTCTACACACAATTATGCCACAAGTTAAATTTTTAGAAAAGAAAATATAATAAATAAAGTAAATATAGTCATGAGAAGTCAATAGCATTTGAATAGTATTACTAAGTCAAGTGAAGTAAAGAATAAAATTTAGTTGTTATGCAAGAAAGCTAAACCTCATTGATGAAGAGAGAAAATATGCTGGAAAGAAAGAACTCCAAGAGAAAAATATTGCTTGAACATGAATATAAGATTTATAAAGTGTTTCCACGAAGTATCAAGAGGGTCATTAATATCACATGTACAGAGCACCCGCTAAAAATGCGCTCCAAATAATAATTCTATTGTTTTCTATTATTTTTACTATTAAATCAAAACATGCGCATCCCACATCGGGTGTCAAAAACAGGTCATTATTGATTTTATCCAAACTACTTGTGATCAGTTTTGTGAATTCTGATTTTTCATTCATTTTTTTTTTCAGTGCAATTTCCACGGAAAAGTAGACATAATTAATGGACTCGCCTGTTAGATGCAAAGCAACAGCAATGCCTTTAAAAAAATTCAAAAATTAAAATTATGTGTCTAGTCTAGTGCAACGCTGTAATGAAGACCAAGTCACGTTTTTAGAGAGTTCAAAGCATTTGGCAAAGTACATGCGGTCAGTTTTAGAATTCACTTTAAACAGCAGGAACTCGGGATTAGGCAATGAAAATGAAATTACGCACTAACTACTTCGCACCAAAACAAATCTTAAATCGAAACCTTTACGAAGAGCACATGTGTCACAAATAAAAATGTCATTTGCAACTTGCACCAAATACAAATCTATATAAATCACACATTGCAACTTTTTCACGCTGATTGTGAAAATGGAATTATGCTCAACATATTTATGACTTAAAAAAATCAGCTTATGCCCTTTGAGATAATCCTGCTTCCACCACCTCCACCCAATGAAAAGATTGAACTGATTAACATTCATCATTCTGAAAAAAGAATTACCTATGTGACCTACTTCGGTCATCAATTTGAGACACAATGCGGTTACTCCGGTGCTTTTCTTCATAACCAGGTGACATATCATATGCTGCCTTGGGTGGTCTATCCTGATTCTCTGCATACTCCGCCATGATTGTGTCTTGAGAGACAGGTTGCCGATCATCTTTACAACCACCTTCCAGATCCAGCCGCTCTGAGTATCGAGTCTTTTCAAAAATATCATCTGAATGTATAATATTGCTGATTCTTTCCTCTCCTGACTGATTGGCAGATTGATTTATTTCAGAGACGCCTACATTCATAGATAGGATGGGCTTTATGGAATCCACTTCTGTGAGATCCATAACAGGATCATCAACATTAGTGGGCAAATCACTGCCATGGACAACAGCCTCCACATGTTGTTCTGCTGCCATGTCCCATTTTGATATCCGTTTCTTCATCTTTTCAGCCATTACAAGGTGTTTAAATTGTCTACTTCCCTTGGTAATGATTTATTATTGCTCTTTTCTATATTAGACAAACAATATGCTCTGCAAAAAAAAAACAAATTAAAAATCAAATAGCTATTATCAAGAAATAATAAAAGCGACCAATAAGAAAAAATAACAGACAGAAAGTTTTGGAAAATAATAAACCAGAATTGGATGAATTAAAAATAAATTAAATTACAGCTGATCCTGATTTTCATGACAGATATCTGAACTACCTCTAGCCACAGAAAGAGATAAATGTAAGAGGGTAAGACACCAGACAATAAGGTATTTATTTATTTTTTTGTATATGCTTCCCCATTCAAACATATAATAAAAAATTATAGCCTGTTGTCAGCAATATGCTAAAATTCAATTGAATCAGTTCTCAATCGTGTAAAATACATGCGTGCATGGCTGTGCATGTGCATTGTAACCAGAAGTGTTTAACAAGATGAATTAGAACACTTCAAGTCCATCAAAGGGAAGTTTGTAAAGCCCACGTAGCTGTAAAGACTAACCGATCATTTAGTATGAGAATATATACAAATATATATATATATATATAGATATATATATATATATATATATATCTATCTATCTTTGGAAGAATAGAAGTTATGGGAATGAAAAAAAAAAGATTTAAAAAGGAATACTCATTAAAATCATGTAATCTGATGTGTTCGAAGGCAGATTTCTTCTGTATACGAACACATTAATAAATGAAAGCATGAACCCAAAGCAACAAATTCATGCAAATAACTTTGTACTCTAAAACCCTCTTTAGTTAGTTACACAGAGTATGGTCAATCATTCTATTACACAGTTATGGTGCAGAGTACCATTTCAGCGATCAAATCCTCCAATATAACAGCATAGACTTGGTACAATGCATAGAGAGAAAGGAAACCAAACCAGTATCATGATAAATTTTTAATTTAAACGATTCATAAGAAATAAAATCTAGTGGTAAAATATGATAAAGGGGGATTTACATACATACTACTCTAAAACTTATAATTATGTAGCATTTGCACTGTAAATTACCTGAGGACAGGAGGAAATCAATCACTTACTATCAATCAAGTGAAGCAAGCGGTAAAAACAAGTGATGCGTTTTGAAATCAAAATAATAGTTTCTCTGTGAAGCAGGTATAGGAAGTGGAAAGATATCACAGTGATGCAGGTGGCAGGAACCAATAATGCATGCTGTAATCTGTGATTCTCTAGTGGTATAATATGATAAACGGGGATTTACAACACACGCCTGTACAGTAAATTACTTGAGATCAAGGGGAAATCAATCACTTACCATCAATCAAGTGGAGCACGTGATAGAAACTAGTGATGCATTTTGATTTTAAGGTAAAGTAATGCATGTGGCAGGAAAAATAATGCATGCATGTTGTAATCTGTGATTGTGCATGGTCATTAATCAACAGCTTCAAATAAACTTGCAGAGTTGCAGCAAAAAAAAGTCTGAACTCAGTTGCATTGTTTTGGATAAATTACCCTTTTACCATCAGTACATATTTGTTTATTTTTTTATTAGATCTCATAACTCTTCAGCTTCAAATAAATAACTAGCGGAATGACAACATGATTTAGAGCCCGTTGTGCATGAGTTCTCTACTACTTTTTATTTAAGCTCTTCACAGAATTGTAGTCACAAGTTTCCGCAGAAAATGATTATTTCATATCCCAAAAGAGAAGGCTGATGAGAGTTTACGTACAAAATGAACAGAATACATGCTGTTATATGATTGTAACAAGAATGTATTGCATATACAAATTGTAGGTATATGCTTCCAATAAAATACATCAATTCTATATTAAAACGGCAGTTACATATATTACAGGAAATAAAATGTCCTTCCCAAAATCATTTATATACCTTGAAGCCCAAATGTGTACAAAAGCCTTAAACAGTTTGTTTCCACACTGCATTTTGAATGCTTACAAAAAACCATCTAGTAAGTATCTTGAAGATTCTACCTGTACACAAATTTCTAAACAAAACAAAAAATTTATGTTTGAATACATATGCTTAAATTTTAATTTTCCATTCCCACTCCCCTACCTAGAAACTAGGATCTAAGCTTTTTTTGAAAATTCTGCCCAACTTCATACATTGTGACACTTGACTCCAGGGTTTTTGCAGGTGCCTCTTTGATGACCCCAAAAGCTCACATTAACAGCATTTATGTACTTTATCACTTTTTGCATGTCATTGGTAGTCACATTCCACTATTTCTTCCCCATAGAGTTGATATAGCAATTTTGTAAGCCGTGCTATACCTGTCACAAGTACAGCCACGTTAGTATCACTTGAGGGGGAGAAAATGCTACACAAGAAAACATCACTTGCAGATGTCATATCGATCATCGACATATTTATGCGTGCCACAAGAGACTCTTTTTAGTGACTATGAAAACCCCTGCATGAATACATGGTACCTCAAATATTTGCCAATATCTGCAACTAAATATTTTGTTCTCAATATCTATTTCATAACTTCCATAATAAACTCCAACATCGGCCTTGTATGTTATCAATCATAATATGATAATTTGCTCCTTATTGATGGTTATTTTTCGGAGGTATTCTTCAAGGAAAGGAACTAACTCTCCCCTCTATCTCAATATGTTCATTTCTCATTTAGCTCTTTGCTCCATCAACATTTTTCTAATCATATCAACCAAATCAACTACTAGTTTTCCTTTAGCCTCTCCACTATTAGAGAAATTATTCCACCATATTGTTTGTATTATAATGATTTATTATCTCAAGCGAGAAATCAATTTTGATCATGAATATGACATATTGAGAAGATAAAAATAGACATGAAGGCCGATACGCAACAATTCAAGTGATCTATAATAGGTCAAATCTTGTGGCTATCATAAAAGTTGTAGTACTTGTTAATCTTTTTCCACTCTATGCTTGGCATTTAGAAAAACATTTCCAATAGCTTGTCCCAACCTTTTCCCGATAAATGAAATGAATGCTAAAGGTGCAATCTTAGAATCAAATACGTCATATAAATTCTCTAAAATACATTCCCACATGTTTTCAAGATTCGTTTTCAATGCCTGCAAATGGTAAGATAAATATACCATTATTCCCTCTAATAGATCTATAGATAATAAATATTTTGATTTTAAATTACACATTAAGATCTGCAATCAATAAGAAAATTATTGACAATTGCCTTGAAACTTTAAAAAATCTCTTGGAAGAGTTATCATCACCATTGTTGGTATTGTTAGAGCCAACAATGTGGGCTGGACTAAAAATAATATCATGAGCTAACTCTCTTGAACGCCATAATTTCAAATGAAAGTGGAAAGCTAAATGTCGTCTCTATACTATTACTTATTTGTTTTAGCGAAATTTTTAGCAATCTCTTAATCATATCTTATTTGTCATGGACACCCCAAATACATGTGGTTTGCTTATTCCTGATTCTATCAAGGACAATGATGTGAAGCTTCAAACATTCTCACTTACAATGTTTGGCCATCCACTGATCCACACACAACGACACCTTTAACTCTCTATGGACAACCTGAGTGCAAGAAAATAGTTACAAATCGTATCCTGTCATGTGTTAATCTACACTCCAAAGTACTCTATAAATGCTTTCGAGCAAAGAAACTAAAATATCAGAGTTAACAAAATAGGTAGCAACAGACAGTTATAAAATCTACATGTCCACTCTACAAAGACCCAAATTATATGTTTTAAGCACATTGAGACGATCTTCAATATCATAAAAAATTAAATGTTGATAGAAAGCATGCCACTGATATTTATAATGTCTCACATCAAAACTTATTTCAATCTTTGACAATCTTAGTATTTAATAAATATCTCAGCTTGACCACTTTCAAAAGGCTATCTCGCCATTTTCATTCATCCGTAGTGCAAATCCTTTCAATCAATTTAGCGAGTATACGAAAATTAAGCACATCTTTTCCAAACTTAATAATTTTTAGCTTTCCCCTTCATACTTTCTTCTATTATTATTTGTAACAACACTCCAAAAACCACCAAATTTAAACTTAGCAAAAAACTTCTTTACCTCCACCGTCATAACTCTTAAAAAGTGTATTCACAATGAAAAGATCATTAGAATAAAAAAACCTTCATGCGAAAACAAAATAAAAATTTATAGGATATTAAACACAAGCATAAAGATGAAAATCATACTTCAAAAATGGAAAGAAAAATGGTACAAATTGTAAACAACCTTAATTTCAGTAGTGAAATTAAATAGAGTGCTTTGGAAGCATGCAAGTAGAATGGTTTCGAACAAGTAAATAGACATTTTTTTGCTCAAAGAAATTAGAGAAGCCGATGTTCTCTAAAAACTGACAATGGAGACAATATTGAAGACCATATGTTGAGTTTGACTTCTTTTTTCAACTCTCTTGCTCGTAAGCCTTTCATGCTCTCCGAGATCTTGTCAACCCCTTGATCACCTCGTACAATGCTCTCTATCCGCCCACGGGTTTTAGATGATCATAAGGATCAAAAATTAAAGTTGCCCATCGCAAATGTTGCACTAAGTTTGGCTTTTGCGAAGACTTTGGTGCAGAGAGGGAAGTAGAAAGACTGATTTAGGCGGAAATTATGATGCCTTCTAAGATTTTTTATTTTTGGAAGGTAAACAGTGGTTTTAAGGTCTCAGACATGTAAGTTATAAGGTTTAGAATGGTATGAATGTAAATCCTACTACCATAAAATACTACAGCTGCCAATACTTTATCCAGAAAAGCATTGGTTTCGATCCTTAAACTCTTTCATGAAGTGAATACAATACTACGAGGCTAGGAAGAATATAGGAGCATGCTTGACTTGAAATGATTAGTTGAAGATTATCCAAAAACTTCAATCAAGTGCTACAAATGAGTTTGTTATGCGAAAGTACCAAATGGATAGGAGCAACAGTAACCAATCAACAGAAAGGAATAGTTAACCAAACATGAACCTGGTACTTAAATCAATAATATCAACAGAAAGAGGAAGAAAATTATTCATAAAGGGGTTGACAAGATCTCAGAGAAAGCTTTTAGATACAGGAACCTTTTTTGGCAATAGTAACCAATCAACAGAAAGGAAGTTAGGTTACTATTAATAATCAACAGAAAGGGGAAGAAAATTATTCATAAATCAACAATATCAACAATTTTAATCACCAAAAAAGGTTACTGTAGCTACAAGATGCCGCTCATTTAAATATGCATACGTAAATGAGTACAGATGTACACTAAGATTCAGCCTGCAACTACGGGCAAATGACTGATAAAAAATGGTAAATTTTTTTAGAAAACCATTTGACAGGAGCTAGACAAAAAATCATGTAAGTAAAAGAAAGGTAGATTTCTTCGGAAAAAATTTGGCAGTGGTATGCATTAAACAAATTGCTGTCAAGAGAGCTTGGTTAAAATGCCAAACTGGTGCAAAAATGACTTAATCGTCAGCCAAGCACATTACCAAATCAAGTTCAGAACCAGCCAAATGATTAAATATTTAAATTAAGCACCAAAAAAATAAGATAATAAATGCCCGAAAATAACTTCCGAAGGCCTCATCAGCCAAACACTCAAATTCAAGCTGCTCTAAGCTCAAAAAAAAGAGTTCATTACCATGAACATATTCACTCTTAAATTAGATACAACTGAAGATGAATAAATCATTGTTCCTAAAAAAATTAAAACTAAAAGGAGTTTCGCTTCAATGACAACTCCTGATCAAATAAAGTCAGCTCAAGTCGGAGTATAAACTGCATGTATTTCTATTCTAGCACATTATCAGACTATTTCGATGTGATTATCTAGGAAGGAAACGCCTTCCTAGTCCAAAAGTATACATATCACACAAATATGCTGTGATATGGCAGCAAATTCGCAGAGATCACCATTTGGTGGATCAATATTTATCGAACACAAGAAAATTACGGATAACAATCAGTATGAACACATAATGCATGACGATGTAATTTTCTAGGAAGGAAACACATTCCTAGACCAAAATTATACATACCACACAAAAATGGTGTTATGTGGCATCAAATTCTCAAAGATCACCATTTGGTTGATCTTGGTTTATCGAACATAAGAAATTGCAGATCACAATCAATATGCACACATAATGCATGAAGATGGGTGAAGGATATTTCCAACTACTTCAATTTTCAAACCAAAGCAGTTCACTCATTTGGCTTGACCCATCAATTTACTTTCTATATATATATATATAATAAGAAGAATAGACAAGCGGGATGATGCAACAATTCAAGTAGCCTTGCATCGAGAGCATAATTTGTGTATGTATTTGCAGCTGATCATATAATTGTCCAAAACTTGTGGCAATCATGACAATTAGTGGCAGTTCTTAATGTTCTTCAACATATGAAGTAGACAAAATTTATGCTCAGATCTTGGGAAAATATTTTTGATAACTTATTCCAACTTTCAAAGCTTTCTTGACTGCATAAATTAAAACAAAGGGCGTAATATTAGAATCAAATTCCTGAAAAAAAATTCAATAAAAACCATTCCCATGTGTTGTGTGGATTAAGTTTCACTGACTGCAAATGCTAGGATAAATAGATCATTGTTTCCGTCTCAATATATTTATCGATAATAATATACCCAAATACTTAGATTTCGAATGGCAAACATCCAGAACAATGAAAAACAAAAAAACAAGAAAAAAACCAACACATGCCTTGACTTCTAAAAATCTCTTGAAGTTGTCATTACCATCATAAGTGTAGATAATGTGAGAGCCAAGGGTGAATCCTTTCAATCTATTAAGCGAGCATATGACAATTAAACACATTTTATCTAGCTTGACAAAACTTTCTTTCATCCCAAATACTTTCTTATAGCCTTATTTTTAACGTCAATCCAAAATTAGGCAAATTTAAATGTAGCAAAAAATTCTGCTTGACATCCATCATCATAACACAAAAGAATGTATTGACAATAAAAAGATCATTAGAATTAAAAAAAAAAGCATTATTAAAAAATGAATAAAATTTACAAGATATGAAACACAAACACTGCGATGATAATCTGATGGGCTGAATTGCAAAAAAATAATAATAATAAATAAATAAATAAATAAAATAAAATAAAATCCAGAAGCTAAGAATTGTAAACAACCTGAATTTCACTATGAAATTCAGGTAGAATGCTTTTGGAAGCATGTAAGAAGAACAATTTGGAACAATTAAAAGAGAATTTTTTGGCTCGAAGAAATCTGACAAATTGATGCTTGAAATTGACATTTGCATCACATTGTAAATAGAATATGCAATGTTAGGCTTCTTGTTGTTACCTCTCTTGATCGTACGCCTCTCACGCTCTCCATGATCTCGTCAAGCCCTTGATCGCCTCCTATGACACCCTCACTTCTATGAATGACTGTAAGGGCCAAACATTGAAGTTGTGATAAACAATTGTTGCCATAAGCATGGCTTTTGCAAAGACTTGGGAGTAGGGAGGAGAGATGGTTAAGGCTATGGTTTAGGTGATAATTATGATGGTAATAGGATATCTATAAAAATCAAGGTTAAATAAATATGTTTTTCTTCAAAGCAAACAATACAACCACGAACAAGAAAAAACAAAAGATAAACACATAATTCGAGAGGTAGGAAATCTCTCCCACTTCCTATAATTCGAGAGGTAGATAATCTTTTCCAAAGCCTAACCCTAAGATCAACAACAATAATCTGATGCATAACCTTAACCTTAAAAAATATTATACCTATCTATACCAAACAAGAATAAAAATAAAAGACTAAATTGCTCTTAGACTAGACACCGGTATAACAATACTCCACTCTCAAAAGATATCTCCTCAAAGTGGGAAAAATTGAGTACTTCTCCCCTCTACCACAATCGTCTCTATTTCGTCATCAACTGCTTCCTTGACACAGATTGTGAGAACCTGCAAAGTTCAATCTGTGCGATGATGTCCTCAGGTAAACTTCTCATGACCCATAATTCTTGTCTTGTCAAGCCTCCCTCTGAACTTTCATTATTTGACCTTTTGGTATCGATGTGGTTGTATTAGTTTGTTATGTCATTCCACCTGTTACATTTTTATCTTCGATCCGCTGTGCTAATTCCATAGTTTCTTCATATCCTCGCGGTCTCATCAAACAAAATGATGCTTGAATATCTGATCTTAACCCGTTCATAAAGTAGCTTTCCAACACTTCATTAGAAATCCTTCTAAAATGACCAGATAGCATCTCAAATTTCTCCCTACACTCTATGACATACTCTTTCTAGACAAATGCAAAAACTGCTCAAATAAATCCCCTTTTAGAGAGGTTCTGAAACGCTCCAACAATCGATCCTTCAATTCTTTTTTTTAATTAATTAACAACAAAACATCTCTCCAAATGATACAACCGTAAGCATCTTCTTTTTCAAGATCAGCATCTTTAGCTTCCTTATCCTTCTGCAATTCCCTCGCACGAAGTTAATTCCACCCATGCAGTGAGGATGGGGTTCTCCATTCCTCAACCTATATTGATTTCCCTTATTCCATAAGTTTGGCGCGGCATATAATCAGATCGCTCGTCCCCATACGCTCCAAAATCGCCTTCTGCTCAAAATATTTTTGCCAAAAAAGGCATTGATGCTATTGGATGCATCGCTTTGTTCGAGTCCAACCGACATTGTTCCCTATTTCGGGTCCCATTCTGCATGTTGCCTCTCGTTCCAGCCTGTCCGAATGTGTTATGATATTCCTTCCAAGTGTTGCTGCTTGAGTCCCCTTCCCATTCCTTCGCTCGAAGCTACAACTCAAAATTCACTTGACGCAGCGATGATGCTCTGATGTCGTCTGAATCCTTCGAATTGTTGTCACTCGTGTCTATTCCAAACGTCGTCACTCGATCACGCTGCAAGCAACATAGAGTTCGTGTGAGACTCCACAATCTTCTTTATCATCTCTTTTAGAACAGCGAACCTTCTCTCCATGGCCGCAAAATGCCTCTCCATTCTATATTTGATTTGATTGAACTCTTCAGCGAGTTTTTCCTCTAAAGCATCCACCTTTTTTGTTGTCATTACTCTTAAACGGATTTGAAACTCCCATATGCCACAAGCTCATCTGATTCCCCAACAAACTCAATCGTGAGGAACTCTACATGTAGTTTAGTGCATAACTCCAGTATATTGCATGAGACTTTGAACACTACAATCCCAGAATTCTCGTACGCAAGTTCGGAGCAGACATTACGCAAAACCCTAGAAAACTACGATCCAAAATTCTAGTACACAAGGTGGCACAAAACTCCTACGCGCCGAGACCCGAACCCCTACACGCGAGTTGGAAGCAAATCTCTAGATGTCACGCGAAACTTAGGACATCCGCAACCCAAAGTTTTTGTATGTGGTTCAATGCAAAAGGCTGAACGTTGCTATCTATTGTTGGCCTTCGTTGTCAGTCCAGGCGACACCACGATCCCGTTACCCTTTCCCAACGAGCAATGCCGCAATCCTGTCATCCCTTCCCAATGAGCTCTAACCGCAACCGTATGGCATGACCAAGTCAAGAAGCGGCGTGCAATTAGGTCTTCTCAGCATCGAATTTTGTGGAACCTTCGTTTGCCCTCTCTGATTGCTCGGAGTGCGCCTGTTTCACAAGGCAATGAACGAAAGACTGCCAAATTTCATAATCAATCTCACAAAAACCAGGTATTCTAATACCAATTTGATAAAATTCTCCATAGAAATTAGGGTAAAATAAATATTTTTTTCTCCAAAGCAAATAATACAACCAAGAATATATAAAATAAAGGATAAACACCTACAATCTGAAAGGTAGCTGATCTCTTCAAATTCCTAAAATTCAAGAGATAAGAAATCTCTCCCAAATTCTAACGCTAAAACCCACAATAATAATCTCATGCATAACTCTAACCTTAAATATATTAGTCATATTTATATCAAACAAGAATTAATAATAAACAAATAGATTGCCCACAGGCTAGGTAAGTTATTAGGTGTTTGTTAAGTAAAGTTTTTAAGATGTTTAAACATGTGAATTATAAGTTTAGACTGCTATGTATGTAAATCTCCCCATGATAAAATACTAAATGCCAATATTTGAACAAGAAAAGCATTGGTTCTAACCTTAAATTCTTTCATGAAGTCAACATAACAGAGGTAGGATAGAATATAAGAGCATGTTTGACTTGAAATGGGTAAATTATCCAAAAAAAATTTCATGAAATGGTAAAAAAGAGTTTGTTATGCTAAAGTATCATATGAATAGCAGCAATAGTAACCAATCAATAAAAAAAGACGAAGAAAATCATCCATAAATCAATAAAATCAAGAACATTAATAACAAAAAAAAAAAAAAAAACTTAGTATACCTTAAGAATGTTGCTCATTTAAAAATGCATATGTAAATGAGTTCAGATGTACAATAAAATTAAGCCAACAATTACAGATGAAAGAATGATAGAAAATGATAAAATTTTTCAAAGAGACCTTTTCAAAACAACTACACTGATAAAAGCAACAAGCAGTTATCATGAATCCTTTTTCTCCATTGTGTCCTATTGAGCGTCATATTTTCATTTAATTTAAATAAATTAAGATCATTTTAATACAACATGCCCATGTCGTATAATAAAGCTACGAAGTATAAGAGGATGCCAAATAATTAGAGATACATTATAATACCAATATTTAAGAAACATAGACAGTATTTAAGATATTAATTATTAAATAAAAAAACTTATGCCAATGTCATATAATAAAAAGCTACGGGAGAGAGTTATGGAATATAAAGTTAAAAAAAATTATATCAATTTTGAAAAATCAATTTGACTTAATGCTAGGAAGATGTACCATAGAAACAAATTTATTGATCTCAAGATAATTAATAGAGAATTATAGAAGAAAACGAAAGGAACTTCATATGATCAAGTGTCATCATAATTGATTATTTTTTGCTTTAAGGTAGAAATATACCAAAGATAAGTTGACATTATTAAAGATAAATATAATAAACTATTGACCAGTTTTATAAGTAATTACGAGAAGAACCTTACAAAGGATGTTTGAAACAAGGTGCCTTTTTTTTTCGTTGAAGATGATTCAATTTTAATTAGTGAGACATCAATTACTATAAGTGAATAAAAAAAGTGGAGAAAAAATTTAGCAGTAAATGCATTAGTGTTATAAGAGAATAAAATTGAGTATATAATTTTAATAGATATAATGTCAACAATTATCATTCAAAATCAATTAGAATGTGATACATAACTACGATTGGTTTAAAAATCTTGGGTCTATTAAATGAAGGAATGAAGACATAAATGAGTATATAAATTCTACAATTAAAATTGGATTACTAAAATGAATAAGTACCTAAAAAGTTTTTCTTTGCAGATCCAAATGCTGCCTATGAAAATTCATTGTCAGACTTCTTCACTACAATCCACTTATAGTACACAATGCCTCAATCACTTCTTGATGTTGTCCATTATCAATATCGCGCCCAAAAAATTAGCTCAACCTTTTCATCCTCTTTATCAATAGGAAAGTCATTTAAAGCCCTCTTACAATTCTCACTTCCGTGTAACAAAGAATTTCACAAAAAAAAAACAGGCTTGTTTTCATTCTCTTCTTCCATAAATTCATTCATGTCTATGTCGTAATCTAATTATTCATCATCATCAAGCCTACACATCATCATCATTAGTATTATCCCAACTATTTCAAGCCAACTATGAATCCTCCTTAAACATTAATTCCTACTAAATAATACTTCAAGTTTTCGAACGTAGTCTACTCAAATTATTCTAAAAAACTTAGATCCATATTACCTTTTAATACTATCGTTTTTCCCCCCTTTCAAATCATCTAACACTAAATTATCAACTTGTTTAATGGGACATGTCATTTAAATCTATTTTCAACAATCTCATCCTGAACAAATGCCCCTCCGTCCATTTCTTTAACTTATTCATTCTTTACTTTTCCCCTTCAGAGCTTTGACACAATTGTATCTTAACATTGTCATTTCTACCACATTAAACTATCAACAACATTTTATTTTCCAAGGGTCAAATCCTACCAACACAACCGACCAACTTATTATTTTATAAAATTTACCTTCAAATCTCCATGATACCTCTTTACTGAATAATAACCTTCAGGCAATATGCTAATCACTCAGCATAAGATTTGGCACGAAAATTTGCTTGCATGTCTTCTTGACTATAAGAAAAAGAATGTGACTTTAAAAAAAAGAAGGCCAACATTGTCATTTCTACCGCATTAAACTATCAATAGCATTTATTTTCCAAGGTTCAAATCCTACCAACATAACCGACCAACTTATTATTTTATAAAATTTACCTTCAAATCTCCATGATACCACTTTATTGAATAATACTCTTCAGCCAATTTACTAATAACTCAATCATAACTCTAAATGTCATATTATATCATCTGCATTTCCATTCTTTTGAATAATGAATCCAAAATGCTTAAATCTATAGCACCCAAGTTTCGTTGTACATTCTAGTAATATTAATTTATAAGCTATAATATCATGCCCACTAAAATTGCATCATATATTTGATCCTTGTTCAACTAATTTCAGTCTTCATAATATAAATGGCTTTTCCATTGTTTTAACTTCATCAAAAAATAAGATTTGGCATGGAAAGACTTGCATATTTACAGTTATCTTATGTTTCTTGCATAAGATTTGGCATGAAAATTTGCTTGCATGTCTTCTTGACTATAAAAAAAAAGAATATGACTTTAGAAAAAAAGAAGGCCAACATTGTCATTTCTACCGCATTAAACTATCAATAGCATTTATTTTCCAAGGTTCAAATCCTACCAACATAACCGACCAACTTATTATTTTATAAAATTTACCTTCAAATCTCCATGATACCACTTTATCGAATAATACTCTTCAGCCAATTTACTAATAACTCAATCATAACTCTAAATGTCATATTATATCATCTGCATTTCCATTCTTTTGAATAATGAATCCAAAATGCTTAAATCTATAGCACCCAAGTTTTGCTGTATATTCTAGTAATATTAATTTATAAGCTATAATATCATGCCCACTAAAATTGAATCACATATTTGATCCTTGTTCAACTAATTTCAGTAATAATAAAAAAGGCTTTTCCATTGTTTTAACTTCATCCAAAAATAAGATTTGGCATGGAAAGTCTTGCATATTTACAGTTAGTCTCATGTTTCTTTGAAGAAAAATTTGCTTGCATATCTTCTTAACTATAAACAAAAGAAAATGACTTAAAAAAAAAGATGGCTAACAAAACTAATGCTCTTGAGCTTCCTTAGCCCACTAACAAATAGTCTCCACAAGGCAAGATTACGAAATGAATCTCAATTTTTTAATAGCCTTTAGGGAGAACGCAAGAATACCGCAATTTTTTTAACTTGTTGCTTATCAAATTTTTCTTCATAAAAACCTTCCAAAGATTGGCTCGTCAAAAGATTTAAGGCAAGGGTGTGTGCATCACTTTTGATTCCATTGATAGTTAGCATTTAAAATTGTGCAGCTAGAGGCACGCCTCTGCGCAATCAAGAATTTTTTTTGCCTTGAAGCATATGTATTATTTATATAGGTAATTGAGTATGCCTCATGTACTCTGAGGCGTACAATAAGGCACGCTTCACCATCGATTAGACGAGACGTCCACTTTGCATGATTTTGGTATTTAAAAACTCAAATCTATTTTGAACCCGCAAGCTTCCCAATCTCCTACAATCCACCCGTCTTGATCCCACGCACTCGACGCACGCAAACAATGTATGATCCTCCCACTGTCGGCACTGAAGCGGCCACATGCTATAGTTTTGATCGAACCCGCAAGCTCCCATCTCCCACTCACGCAACGAACGTCGCCTGCTGCATCGAACAACATCATTGACGTCGATGTCGTCTGATCCTGTTGTAGCCGACATCTCCCTAGCCACCTGCTGCTATTTGGTTCAAATTCATGCTTTTGACTCTGTTTGTTGAATCAGCAGGTATCTATTAAGTATTATAAATTTAAAAAATAAAGTTAAGGTGTTAGATATGTAAATATGTAAAAAATAAAGAATTGGGTGGTATGTATGTAATACCCCAGAAAAATGAAGATGTGCGTATATACCAAATAATTTATATGTCACATATTAATACCCAAACTTCAATTTACAATCTTGAGTCACATTGGGTGATATTTTAAGTGATATGAAAGCTTTTAACGGAACACAAGTAAAAAATTAAAGTTTAGCTGCTAGATATGTAAATACAAAGGAATTTAGTGGTATGTATTTAAACACCCCCAAAAAATGTATGTTTTAAATTTTGAGTGGTTAGGTATATGAGCTTAAGCATCAAATATTTGATATTATAAGAATAATATTTTTATTTATAAATTTAGTTGTTTACATTATTATAATAATTTATTTTTTAATCTAATTGTCTCCCATAAATGATCATTTATATGAAGTTAGTTGCATATTTATTTGCATTTTTATATTTGATTGTGCATCTAAAATATTTTATTATATCATATGCCATGGTTTATGTCTCCATTAGACATTTGCACTCTTAGTTATACAACTCAATGATCATTACAAATGTAATAGATGTCTAAGTTCACTCTTAATCATTGGCATAGACAATTCTATCTATATTCTTATGTTCATTTTATGTAATGTGCAATACCTTCATTTATCCCTACAGATGAAAGTTGAATTTTAACATTTGCATTGAGTTACAAAATTCCAATTTGCTTTAATTTTAAAACAAAATTTTCATTATAGGATTTTCAACTTCCATGTAAAATGGTTAAAGACAAGGAGAAATCCACATTAGTGCAATAAAAAAAAGTCAGCATAGAGGCATAGTGCAAGTTGATGTTGAAGATAAAGATAAGAAATGTATACTAGAACTTCAATTACAGTGATAAGATAATTAAAGGAGGTGTTACAAACATGAAAGAGCACATCTCTTGATCACATAAAATTATGCACCGTATGCTAGAGTTCAAATGCAGTAAAAAAAGAAAGTAAATCTTATATGAAAAAGTAGACGATGTCAAAGCATCTTGCATAACAACAATTTGATGATATAATTAATGCTGACTTTTACTATGAGAGTGAGTGCAGTGCCATAGATTCCTCATCATTCCTATAAATGATGTCTAATACCGGTACAAGAGGTCTTTTTAGATCAGTATATGATGAATGTAAATGATGATAAGGGTGATGGAAAGAAGGCAGATGTAGCACAAAAGATGTCCCTGGAGCATGTCAGAGAGTCGCAAACGTTTTTGCTAGAATATTGGGAGTTTTTATTTTATGAGAATGATATTCCATACAACATGGAAATATCTCCTTAAATATGATCAGTTCCATTTGTATTTATGGTGGATGTTTGAAACTGTCAACTATGCATGCCTTGAGAACATGGGTTTCAAAACAAGAGTTGGGTAATGCAGATAAAAACATAGAAGAGATTAAGAGGACCTCGAGTTAGACTAAAGTTACAATCATGTATGATGGGTATCGAAAGAAGAGCTGAGTAATACAGATAAAAAAAATGGAATAGATTAAAAGGACCTCGAGTTAGACTAAATTTACAATCATGTTTGATGGGTAGTCATAACATAAAGAATAGAAGTTTGTTTAATATTCTAATCAATAATGAATATGGCGTTGCTATGTTGAAATTTGTAAAAAAATTGTGATAAGAGGAAGGATGCAGAGTACATTATTGGACTACTTCATGGAGTGACATATAAAATTGGAGAGCATTTAGTAATTCGAATTGTGACAGATAATATGAGTGCTTATAAAGCAATTACAAATAAATTGATGTAGAAGAGCAAGCATTTATATTGGACACATTGTGCTACATATTGCCTAAGCATGATATTAGAGATGATTTGTGAATTTCCATAAAATTGCCCTAACCAAAGCCGAAAGGGCAAATAAATTCATTTAATTATTCTTAGCTATTATCTTTAATGAAATAAATTTTCTAAAAAAGAGCCTCTATATCTTATTGTAAGAAGATTTGCTAGTCTTTTTTATTCTGTAGAGTATATTGGAAGCTAGACAACCAGTGGAGACAATATTCACTTCCACTACTTGGCTTAACTGTACATGCGCTAAGAAATATGAGGGAAAAAAAGTCGGAAAAATTATTTTAAATGAAAGATCGCAAATGTAATAACTACTAAGCCATGAGTGCAAGTCTTGAGGATGGTCGATGCAGAGAAGAAGCAATATATGGATTTCATTTACAATGCAATAGATTAGGCAAATGAGTTAATATCATATAACTTAAGAAGAGAAGAGATCACTTATAAAGAGAAATGAGATATCATTGATGATACGAGAGTTTCGGCTCCACCATCATTTTGCATCTAACTAATTTTTCCTCAACCCTCAATTTTAATAAGTTGAGAATAAATTCACTAATTATGAGATTAAATTGAGACTATATCATTGTAAGGATAAATTCAATGCTGACCCAAATGAGAGCACTACCGCTGATATGAAACTTGTTCCATTTAGGAATAAGGAATGTTCCTTTGGGCTATAAGGAGCAAATGACATTGTTCTGTAACACTCTTCAAGTAAATTTTTTAATATTTAATATATTCATTGAAATAATTATTTAGAATCTAAGTACTATTCTTTTAAATTCTAACTAAATATTTTTTTTTCAAATATAGTTGAATGGTACATCTAGTTTTGTGGTGGTACTCAAGAGCTCCAATGTTTTGATTAGAGCACATATAATCAAGTTCATACAAAAAGGAGAAATCATCTAACAACTTTAAGGATAAATTCTTTGGTGTATAATTTGCACAGCAAAAAATTGAAAGATAGAAGTAAGAAAAAAGACAAGCTAAGGATGATGAGGATCCTCTTTTATATGAAAATATACCATCAGACATGTTGTTTGTAAATGAGGATAATGTAATCACACCGACTGAGTTACAATAAGATTTGAATGTTCATTTCTTTGATACTGACATAAATAAATGCAGCACATTCAGCACTAAACAAGAAGAGATAAAATGAGAATGTATTTTTAAAAATTGAAATATTTGACATTTTCATAAATGATAATTTTCAATTTTTTTATTGATTAATCTTTTATACTTGAATGGGAAAAAGAAAGATGATTAGGGAGGATGAAGAATGGAAACACTTGATCTCAACAAATGAAAAGACGGGAGAAAAGTTCAATGAAGACCCTTAAGTGATGAGCGTGTTGAGGACTTTTGATAATTTCTTATCTTATTAATAACTATGGATAATAATATTATGTTGTTCGGTAGGAGTGAAAAGTCCTATGTTTTTTATCATGTTATGATGTTAATGTATTTTTCTTACATATATTTATAAATTACGATGCCATTATATATTTTTAGTCATTTATTTTGACTATACAATTTTCAAATTGAAAGGCTTACGACTCAGACCGCCTTAAGACTTATGTCTCACCTCACGAACGGAAAACGAATTAAAACTCAATTAAGCAATTTTAAACATTGTCGATAGTATAAGCCAAACTCACACTAATAAAAGATTTGCATGCACTTTATAGAAGCTAAACATAATACAGAGACACAACTCACTAAAATAGTTTAAAAAATAATGAGCACATTCAAACATCCAACAAATATAATTTAGAATAGTTTAAACAGTTCCTCCCATTCTTTATTACTTTTTTTATTTGACAAATACGTTGTTAAGATTACCTAGTTTTGGATCCTTAAAATGACTCCAAACGAGCACTAATATTTCCATCCTCCGGTAAAAAAAAAAATGAATGCATGAATGCTTTGCCAATATGAACAAATGAGCAAGCCTAGCAAGCAAAGAAAGCAGATCTTATACAATTGACAACCATCCACTAGCATTCCACTGGATTTGGACAGAGAACTATACTAAAAAAGAATTCTCATATTAAGAGTGATTCATGGTTAAGCCACAGCACAATCCTAAAGATCTGCTATTGCCCTGAGAATTACCACGTCACTAGCATACCCAAAAGCTCATTTCCACAAATCATAATGCATACATGGCATAAAAGACTTTTTTCCAGACATAAAAAAGTTTCTTTACAATTGCATGGAGAAGGTGAGTAAATCAATTCCTTCCACAACCAAAGTTGCAAGAAATTCATACACCAAACACACCCTTTATACATAACTACATATAGATTTAACGTCTGCAAGACACACAGCATTTAAAACTACTTGTGACTCGCAAAATTTTATTGACGATTAAATCTAAATAGAAGATCTAACTACACTGTTATAACTAGATATTACAGAATTTTATGTTTTGAAGCAGGAAGGCAAGTAATTTTTGCCAATAGTCCACAAAGTCTATTCATACAGAACAAGATAAGCTCAGCCTATAAACCATAAATCTGCAATCTAAAGAGAATTTTCAGGTTTGACAATGGCAAAAGAACTGCAAAACCATTTGCTAATACAGAAGAAAACAACTCGCACTAAAGAAAAATTCAAAACAGCAAGAATAAATTTTGCACGTTAAGTACCATTGAAAATATTGAGATATAGCGCCTCCTAATCTTGGAATTGCAGTTTCACCATATCTTCCATCAAAATCATCACCTACACTGTACACTTATCATTATCTTAAATCAATTCCACCATATCTTCGATCTAAATCATCACTTGCACTGTACCACTTAATGTTATCTTAAATCACCTCAAAGGTGTCAATAAATGAAGAAGATCGCAGCTTAGGTGAAAGAAATTCCTTCAGCAGATCCTCCGGAACAAAAGGACAAAAAGTACAGAAAAAACTTAAACTCTTCAATTGCCTTACCACGATGTTTACTAGCCCTCAGTTTTGCTCATGTCCACTGCTACAGCATTGAATGGCAAGTTAGTCAATAATGACTTATTAAACTCCAGTTTGCTGTTAAATGAAATAGTTTCCAGCATAAGCAAATATGTGAATTGACGTGAAGAGGGGTTCCCAGGAAAACGTGCCAATTCACTTGAGATGTTCCGTTCCCAATAAATTTCCATAAGGTCAAATATAAGTCTTACGATATTCTTAAGAAACCACAATAGTTTCTACAAGTTCGTATGCTCATTTGTGACCATAGAACACTTGATACATGAATATTTAAATGATTAGAAAACTTAATTTACAAGTGCATTTTTTATGACATAGAATAATATCATGAAAAAAATATGTAACAATAGTATATGATACATATAAAGAATGTTAAATAAAACTCATCTTATAGAAGGATTACATAAGACGCACTGTTGGGGAAAATGAGTCAAAGAAGCCAAATAAATAGAAAATTATATTATTAATTATGTACTTTCATTTGATCAATAAATCCAATTTGATCAAAAAATTATATCCATGCTTGATCAAGTGGATCTAAATACATAAGAAGCCAAATAATTTCAAAATTTTTCATGCTTATATTCAGGTTGAGTGTGTCAAGAAAAAAAAATAAAAATCAAACGAGTCAAAGATTACTTAATTCTAATATCATTAAAAAAATATTCAAACACTCCAAAAATATCTTATAAAAAATGAAATCACTTCGAGCCATCTATTGGTGGGAAAATTTTAGAAAAATGATGCTCCCAAAATCTATAAATATATCCACATTGCTTAAATGGAGAGAAATAAACTCAAAATGGGAGCATTACTAAACATTGGATGGTGCTCAAAAGCCGTAAAGATACTTAAGCTCTGCCTTACTACCCCATCAGATCAACCACCTCCGTCAGGCCACCGCCACCACCTCCCGACCACCTCCGTCAGGCCACCGACACCTGTCCACCACCCTAGGGCCAACACCCGTTCACCACCCTAGGGCCAACACCCAACCACCCTTGTAACTATAACCCTTCTTAGCATAGATAAAGAGTCAGGTTTAAATTGCAATATCAATACACCGTCTTTATCATAGCAAAACTTCAATCATATTTGGACAAAGGAAAAAAATGAAAACTTATATAAATAGAAAATTCTTATTTTATATTCACATAAGAAAAGTATGTTACAGAATTATTGTATCTATAAGATATTAACATATTCTCCATCACCAGTGATTAGGATTATCTTGATCAGCTTGCTTTCTACATCTATAACATCTAAGCATGACCTTTCAAATGCTCAGCTAAAATCCTGGACAATGGCTCGATTCGAAGATGCGCCCAATCAAAACCCCATCAAGATTTTGATAAAAAGGCTCCTTCACTTCAGTCAAGTAATGATACGCCAAAAATCTCTTGAATTCTCGAGTAGCCACAAAGTTCTCCCAACTTTGGACCTCACAAAGTTAGTCGATTTCACTCGATAACTTTTGTGGGCTTCAAATATATCCCTACACATGGCCTCAACTTCTAATTGAGTTCAATCAGCCTCTTAAAGTTGGTACAACTGTCAACTCAAACAAATACTTCATTATTTGGACTTTCAAAATCATCACTTTTGATTCCAGCATACAATTCTCACAAGTACTCGGTCTTAACAAACTTTGCTGGAGGTATTCAATCATATAAAGATGCATTTTTAACAATACCTGAAATATATACATATATGTACATCAGATCCGTTTTCGATATTATTAAAACTTATGTAGAAAAAAAAATCACAGAATTGTCTTTCCAACTCCATCTAACCCACTAAAAAATTCATCCATTTGACACTTCAAAAAAATTTTCTACAATTATAACGGAATACCAAAATCCCTAACCACAAGCCACTCAAATATTTTCCTAGAAAAAACTAAAACAAAAAACTGTAAATTTTTTTGAGAGCAATAACACAATAATTGAAACTTTCACAAAAATTTTCGACTTATTTTGATAAATATGCAAGCCATAATAAATTCTTGAAATTTGTAATCAATTGAATGACAAATTTTGCAAAGTTTTGGTTGATGGAACTTCTACACTGTTAAATGACAATATTTCAACTTAAAAAAGTTCATGCAGCAGCCAATGATAATACCTACAACCACACAAAAAAATTTTGAATTTTATCAGAAATCCATCAAACACAGCAATGTCATAACGTACACAAAAAGCATTGGAGAACAAAATTCTCTAAAAAATCAAAATGAAGAAATCTGGTACTAAAAATTCTTGGGGAAAACATGCATATACGGATGATTCTTAAGGAAAAAAAAAGAACAAATAGGGCTTTAACAAGAAAGAAAAACTCAATCATAATCTTCAAAACTGCATAAAAATTGGAGCTAAAATACCAGACAAGTTTAAGGAAATTTTGGAGGAACATCTTTTCGCCATTGCACTGCCATCCTCCCATCATTTTACCAAACTACAAAAGACAGTTGTCATCGTATAAAAAGAACGATAATTTGACAAAAAAATATTTGCCTCTAAATCCGATCCCCATTGAACAAGGATGACCAAAGCCTTTCTCAAAGGAAGGTAAAAGTCTCGTTGTAGAGACTGCAAGCCTTAATCGCCTCCAATTCAATTCATCCGGCAAGGACAATCTACACATTTTCCAAAGAAAGGCTAGAGTCTTGCCACAGGCTGCAGGGACTTATGAACTTTGATCATCATCAAATCCAATCAATCCAACGAGGAAAGCTGCTCTTCATCATAGAGACTAAGAGCCTTGTCACCTCCAAGTTCGGTTGGTTCGATGAAGACATAATATAGAATATAGGTTTGGAGAGGACTAATTCCTTGGTTACATTATAGACATGTAGTGTGCGCCTGCGCACACAGATAGATAGATATATATATATATATATATA
>NW_018165782.1:444540-446692 GCF_001263595.1 Phalaenopsis equestris | reverse complement strand
CATAGTCAAGCATACATATATATATATATATTAGGGGAAAGAGCAACTTGTGGCTCCTTGTTAAAATAAAAGATGATTACAAAAGGGGAGGGAAGGAGGATCCCCTCTAAAAAGAAAGAACATACATAAACTCCTAGGGGTTCCTCCATCCACATTACAACTCCACCCAAAAAAGAAGAAAATAAAGAAAAGCTTTCAAAAACTCAAAAATATATGTAATCAATCAAAATGTATACCCAAACATTGAAGTATATCCCGTATGGGCATCTACAAAAAGAAATATGAAAAGAAATCCGAGATAAATTGTGATGTAAATCAAAAGAAACAAAACTTTGACGCTTGAAGATCAGCCACCCATCCAGTCTCCTCGAGCCATAATCTGCAGCTAAACAAAATTTTGAAAACAACAGCAGTAAGGGAGCCCCTGTACGACATCCAGGCTGAACCAGAAATCACTTTATCCAAAACACCTATCTGTGAAAAGTTCCTGCATAACACCCATTCCCGAAAGCAAAAAGGAGACTCAAAAACAAAATCTGAAGAAAGTAAACATGAACAAGAGCCAATGCCCAAGTAGATCAAACCCCACAAAAAATAGGAGCCATGGGCCTCCGAGATATTCTCTTTACCCACTCCCTCAAAAAGATCCAGATGATGCCAGTAAATATAGCTCCCCTTAACAACCATGTAAAGCCTCAAATTGCAAGTAAAATAGCTGCAGGTATTCCCCTTCGAAAAACCAATATGTTCTCATCTAGAAACAGTAAAGAGAGAAAATAGAATAAAACAGTAAAAATTGCAAAGTTCCTCCCCCTCAAATCAAACCCATCAAACTGGACTGAGAGACAGAGCCAAGGGAAATACACAAAACATGGAGCTGTGGGCCTCCCAAGCAAATTAAAACCATCATATCAATGGAGCCATGGGCCTCCAAGAAATTGTTCATGCCAAACCACCTGACAAGATCCGTGTGAAGTTCCAAGCCATAGTGAAAAAAAGTAAGAAAAGTAAGAGAAGGAAATATCAGTTCCCTGAAGATTCAAAGTTGATAGTGAAACCTTCATCAAACAACAAATATCACACTACCCTACGAACATAAGGAGCATCGATGTTGTCTCCAACTAATAACGTATGAAGGGGGGGATCCCACCTGACAGACATTTGTGGCACTACCTAAAGTAGCTAGCCAGTTAACTGGTTGATTACCTTCTCTAAAAATGAAACTCCGCACCAAATTCATATTGGAGGTCAAAAGCGGGGGGGGGCGGGGGGGGGGATCCCACCTGACAAACATTTGTGGCGCTACCTAAAGTAGCTAACCAGTTAGTTGGTTGATTGTCTTCTCTAAAAATGAAACTCCACACCAAATTCATATTGGAGGTCAAACTTTTGATTCTCTTGATAGAATAAAGAACATCCCAAGGAGGCTCCAAACCCTTTGTGAAAATGTCCATCAAAAATTGATTATCACTTTCAACAACGAGATTATTCTAGGAAAGATGAGCAGCCAGAATGACCGCTGTTGACCTCAATTTTCGTGAGGTCTAGTATTTCTCGTAGGAGTTAGGATCTAGCCTTAGGGGTCTTCCTGCGACTATCTTAGAACCTTAGAAGTGGTGCCCGCCTCGTTTTAGTTCAACCTATTTCCATCCTCTTTTGGAGTTTCGCATGTGCGGTATCGACTTCTAACACTTAGAAGGATGAAACCGACATGAGGAAACCCAAAATGGATTCCTATAGGACCTTTCCGAGTCTTAGGGTGGCCTTCTGCACAATTCGCACTCCTGCGCGCACCAGCTTCGCAATTCAGAGAGTCGGCGTGTCTGATCTCCGCAATTCGCATTGCCTGCACCGTTATTTGCCGAGGGCTCGAGTAAACCACTTGTGACGATCGATCGCGGGTCAATATTTGGTGAAATTTGAATTTCGATGCGTTTTGACCCGATTGTCGACGACGCCGTCCGAGCGACCCCGGATGACGAAACGGACTGCGCCAACGCGTCCGGAACGTCGATTTTGCCCGGGGGGACACCCATTTTGTCGCGTCGTCGCGCGCGAATAAATTGTTTAATTAATATCTATATATATATATATATATTTAATATATATATTTATATATATATTATTTAACGTTTTTTTTTCTTTCATCTTT
>NW_018165782.1:443951-444405 GCF_001263595.1 Phalaenopsis equestris | reverse complement strand
GCGAGGGAAGCGTTGACCTCGTCCGTCCTTCCCTGTTCTTCTTCTGCCCGCGGTCTTCCTTCCCGATGCCGCGCCAGTCCTTCGAGCCGTGGGTTTTCCTCTCTCGGCATCTTGACTCTGGGAAACTTGTTCCCTGGTACACTAGAGTAGCATTCTTCTTCTCCTCTCCCCGATCCTCCTCTCTTTGCCACTGGCCTCGGCCACTCGGTCCGAGAGGCGCTGTTGGCTTCGTCTTCTGCAGGCAGGGAGGATCCTCATTTGGCTTTTGTCCTGATTCGAGTGTCGTGGACACTTGGGGTGGCTTTCTTTTCTCTTCTTCTCTATTCCCTGCCTATAAGGAGAGTCCCTGGATGTTTTGTGGGGGTTGTTGAAAGTTTAGCTAGAGAAGGTTGGAAAGGAAATTCTGGGAGAGCATTTTCTTTGAGTTGGTTTCCTGTGCTGCTTTGCTTTAGCA
>NW_018165782.1:441760-442290 GCF_001263595.1 Phalaenopsis equestris | reverse complement strand
TTTATGTTTGCTAGAAAAGACTTTGGGTCTTACTTTTTCAGGTCTTTTTGAAAGGAGTTTTGAGAACTGATCCAGTCTCCTTCTTCGGTGTTTAAGATGGATCAGTCTCCTCTCTCTCACCTCATTTTTGTTCTTTTATTTCCTTGCTTCTTGGTTCGGTTCTCGATGCTTATGTACTATGCATAAGTGTCCACGTATAGCCTTTTGCTATACGTGAAACCATCAAGCAAGGTCGCAAGTAGTCGTTTTGGGGCGTACGGTGTTGATGATAAAGGCACACCGAAGTTAGAGCAAAAAGATGTCATATCCTATAACATCAAGATCCAGGCATTTGATGAATAATAGGATATGATATCCTTTACCGACATAAGTCTAGCGGGAGTTGGCTCAAGCCTCCTCAGTCGGTCGGCGATCCTATGCCTGACAGTGTAATCGTCTTGTGGACAATAAAAATTGCCAAAATCTATTTCAAAATATAAAATACATTCTTCTTCATAAAACAAAATTTGATAATCTTTTTCAAGATTTAT
>NW_018165782.1:413303-439355 GCF_001263595.1 Phalaenopsis equestris | reverse complement strand
CATATTTTTCTAAAATTATATATATATACGTAAATTCAAAAGTCCTTCCGAAGCGGGTGACGGGATTTCGATTCCGGCTGCCGACAGCTTCTTACGGGCGCCCCCCAAACATTAACTTTTTCCCCTTTTAAGCGCCGACAACCGCCAACAAAATAGCCTGAGCCTCAGCTTCTAAAGAAGAATCTACGCAAGAAGGGGAGGAGAAAAAGAGAATGCAATTTCCTGTATCATTCCTAGCCACACCCCCACAACCAGCACTATCAGGTTTCCAGCTCCCATCCGTGTTAAATTTAATCCAACCCCTGGGAAGAGGTCTCCACCTGACCAAAATAGTTCTAATAGGAGCCTAACATCATTCATATTAGTGTTATCCAAGGAAAGAAAATAATTTATACCAGCAAAAAAAATTCTTCTTATTGTTCCCAAGCCTCCACAATTTATTAATGTAAGCAATGATATTAGTGAAAACCGTCCTACATCGAATGTCCTTGCTAGCATGAATAATATCATTCCGGACCATCCAAATGAACCAGCAAATAATATAGGGATAAATTTGCAAGAAATGCTTTTTCTTTCCATCAGAATTGCATGCAATAGAAGTAATAAATTGCTCTTAGGAGTTACGATGGTGCCAAACCACAATCCAGCCTTATGCCAAATAAACCTAGAAAAAGAACATGAGAAGAAAGTGTGTTCAATGGTGTCCTCAGCTGCATGACAAAAACAACATCTAGAAGCAAGTCTTAAACCTTTTAATTTGAGAATATCATCACAAGAAATGATATCATGGAAAATCCGCCAGGCCAAAAAGGAAATAGACGGAGTTAACGCCTAACTCCACACACCCTCCTCCCAAGAGAGGAGTATAAAGACTTAGTAATGGAATGATTTAAAGGAGTTTTCATTTTCGGAGTGTCATGCAGTTGCTGATAAAGGGAATAGTGGAAATAAAGTTTGCTTCTTCCGTCCCCAAAATGTTTATTAATAAAGGGATGTTCCAATGTCCATCCACCCAAGCATCCGACACCTTAAGGTTGGTGAGACTGAAGTCTCTCAGCTCAAGCACAACATGGGACCAACAATCATGCCAGAAAGAAATACTACCATCACCCAACTCCCAGTAAAGGTAGTTCTTGGCCCAATCTCTAATAAGAAGCAACCTCTTCCACATAGTAGAATCACCTAATTGCCACCTGGCCAAAGAAGGAAGGGATGACCGACAGTATTTCCCATGCATACATGCATGAACTTAGCCCACAAAGAATCCCCTTTCCTTAGATTGAACCATTATTTAAAAACATTTATTTCAGCAATGTGATGCAGAGATTTGAAACCCAAACCTCCAGCGTAAAGAGGTTTACAAACATCCTTCCAAGAGAGCCATCTCCGACCAGAATGATTTCCCACCCAAAGGAACAGATTGAAACATCTTTCTTAGGTTGGAGGACTTGTAGAGTGTATAATAAAAGAAGAGAATGAAGAATGCTTCTGAGCAAAGTGATTCTTCCCCCAAAGGAAAAAAAGTTATTTTTCCAATTCATAATCCTTTTTCGCACCTTTTCCACAATATCATCAAACTGAATACCCCTCTTTCTGCCTTTAAGGAGATACACCCCCAAATATTTCAGTGGAAGGTGAGAAAGAGAAAAACCCGAAAAAATAGCAATCCAGGAAACATTAGCACGATTAACTGTATCTCCCATATAAATATGACATTTGCTAGCATTAAAGAGGAGCCCTGAAATGGATTGAAAATCGGCCAATAAACGATGTATCTCCTTGATCGACCTTTTACTTGCATTGGAGAATAAAATCATGTCATCACCATAAGCTAGATGAGACACCATCATCTTTGACTTATGAACATAATGCAAAAAAGGATTATCCCTGAAAAGGTTGTTAAGAAAGCGAGAAAGATAATCAAATATTAAAATGAAAATAGTAGGTGATAGAGGATCTCCCTGCTTTATGCCTCTAACAGTACTAAAGAAACCTGCAGCTTGACCATTGATAAGAACACTATATTTGTTGCAATGGAGCCAAGTGAGGATAAGTTTGCAGAAATCTTGAGAAAAACCACGGGTCAATAGAACTTTCACAACGAAATCCCAACTGAGAGAGTCATAAGCCTTCCGAATATCCAATTTAGTAATCATGTTCCCTCCTATACATTTTTTATCAATATCAAGTATCAGCTTCTGGGCCAACATGATATTATCAGTGATCCCCTGCCCTGAATAAAGACCGATTGATTCAAAGATATGAAATCATTTAGAAGAGGTTGAATTCTTCTGACAATAATCTTGTTGATCAGCTTGGAGAGAACAGAGGTAAGAGATATAGGCCGAAAATGGTCCCAAGAAGATATTTGAGAATTCTTAGGAATAAGAACAATAGTAGCGGCAGAAAAATAATTTCCCGGAGTGTCCCCTTGAAAAAGCTTTGAATAGCAGCCACTATCTGCTCCTTGACAATACTCCAACATTTAATATAAAAATCCGAAGTAAAATCATCAGGGCCCAGTGCTTTGTTGCAATTTATATCAAGCAAGGTGGTATGAATCTCTTCCTCCGAAGGAAGATGACATAGGTCAAGATTCACCATGTGATGTCTGCCATCATCAAATAAAGAGTCATCAATAGTTCCCGTGATCTCCTGATATTGAAAGAGTTTAGAGTAATAAAGAACTGCACTCTCCCCAATCATCTCATCCCCAGTAATCCAGTTTCCCTCATCTTTAATCCTGACGATGGTGTTATTAGCTCTTCTTTGTTTAATACAAGCATGAAAATATCTGGTATTTCTATCGCCTTGAGTGAAATGAGTTTCCCCTGATTTTTGTTGCAAAAGCTCCTCCTCCCAAAGGGAAGCCTCCACTAATTCCTTATTCACTTCCTGAAGATCATGAATAAAATCATTAGAGTTTTCATCAAGAGCCTGCAGACTATTGACCTTCTCCTCAGCTCTCCTAACTCTGGCATGAACATCACCAAAAACATTCCAATTCCAAGATCTGAGTGCAGAAGCCACCTTCTTATATAATTTCCAAAGTATAAGTCAAGCATTCCCAACCTCCTCACATTTCCAATTATCCACGATAAGTCTCATGAAATCCTCATGTTTAGCCTAAACATCAAGGTAACAAAAATGATAAGTAGAAATCTTTTTAAAATAATCAAAGGATAGAAGAAGGGGGAAATGGTCAGAACCAGATCTGCTTAGATGTTGGACCTGCAAAAAATCATAGGAGGAAAGCCAAACTTGATTAGCAAAACATCTAACAAGCCTTTCAAAGAGCTTACTTCTTTTCCAAGTGAACTTAGAGCCGACAAAACCCAAATCAGTAATGCCTGCACTATTCATATAGTCAATGAATTTATTAGTTAAAATGGTATCAATACTCCTACCACCTAACTTTTTAGACTCATGCATAACTATGTTAAAATCCCTCCAACCATCCAGTTCTGATGAATATTCTTACCCATCTCAAAAATTTTGTGCCAGAGATCGGATCTAGCCACGTTAGAGGTTCTAGCGTAGACAAAAGTAAGGTGACCTGAAAAAACATCCATAGAAAAGAAAGTGTGCACAAACTATCTATCGTCAATGGTGATTTTCATCGTAATATGCTTCCGTCAGAAAAGCCAAATTTTGTTAGAACAATTAGAAAAGTACGAGAAATTCTTAAATTTGCCCAAGATACGGTCATCCACAGAGGTGACCATAGGTTCTAAAATAACAAAAATATCAATGTTATGAATCCTTGTCATTAATTTGAGTCTACCAAGGGAGTGAAGATCTGTAGCTCCCCTGATATTCCAAATCAGGATATTAAACATGGGTAGACACATGTCCCTTCCTAGTTCCTAGAAGATCTAGTTCGGGACCGTCCATTTTCACCATCCGAATAATACTGATTTGTGTTCGACAAGTTGTTTCCACTCGCAAGAAAAGGTGTTTCTGTTTGACTTCTAAACTTACGCCTACGATATTTTTGTACATGTCATTCATCTCTAAGAATTTTTTAAACATCTTCTAAAGGAGTGTCAGAGAGAGCATCAGATTGATGAGAAAATGTAGAGATATTACCCATATTAAGCCTCCTCAATCAAGGGATTAACAGGCGGGTCCAAATCAGGCAGAGCAAGCATCACCCGACCCATATCAGCTAGCTGAACCAATTCATTTGAAGAAATAGGATTAGTAGGATTAATATTTCTAACAGCATTCAGATTAGCAAGAGGGGGCAGCGTCTCCATCAAATTGTAAACCATCAGGAATACCCGCAGGAGGGCCAAAGACATTGACAATGGGTTGAGGCGCATCAACAGTAAGCCCAACCACAATATCATTTTGATCCGCAGAGGTAGCAGCAAACATGACACGCGGGGGACGTGTGTCCTCCCGTTTTCTAAGTTCAAGGTGCATCTTGAAACGTTGATTGTGGCCAAACATACAACAGTGTGGGCAATAGAGGGGGTTATTTTCTAATAAAACTTGTTGACAGTACCCGTTATGTGTCGAACCGATCCATACCTCATCTGGAGGGGGTAAAGTGACATCTCTTTCAATTAGAAAACAAGTCATAGCCGGCCTCGTAAGATTATATGTGGGAGCATCCAACTTGAAAGGCCTCCCGAACATGGCAGCCAAAGAAAATAAAATTTCATGATTAAAAAGATGCACCTTTAATCCCTGGAGACGAAGCCAGACGGGGATTATCGGAGCCTCAGCCTTAGGATCAAAGTTAGCTGACCATTTCAAAACCTGCATCCCGTAATCTTCGAACCAAATCACTCTCTTCACAAAGAGGCGCATATAATCCTCCTCATTGGAGAGTTGAATTAAAACATGTACGCCATTAAGAGGACCTATCTTCCATTCTCCCGTAAGCCTCATAAGTTCGAAATGTTTACAGAGAAATTCCATCTTTGGATGACCATACAAAAATTTTCCCACAAGATGAAGCTCACATGAAGACAATTCATTCTGATTTACAAACTTACCAAATAAATCTAATATAAATTAGGAAATGAGATAAATTTGAAATAAAAAAAATAAAGAAACAAATAGGAAGGGCTAAAACTAATCAAGAGGTTTTCCCAAGTAGTCCCCAATCAAATCGTCCAACCTAGCATGCAACTGAAATCCTTCTCAATTTTCCACATTCACCCTCAAACTGAGTCATAGATGTTGTACAAGCCAGACTTAATATTGAACTCTCAGAATGTGTTTAAAGGAATTGCTTTACTTAAAACATCAACAACTTGTTGGTGTGTCAGGATGAAGCTTAATTGTATAATTTACCTATTAAGCTTCTCAAAGAAAAAAGTATCAATCAACTTCAATATGCTTAGTCATATCATGATGCATACGATTCTTGGCAATACTAATAGTTGTTTAACTATCCTAAAACATCAATATAGGCCTTTTAGAGGTACACCCCAATTCCTTCACAATTTATGAATCCAAATCCCTTCATAGATACCCAAGGCAGCGCTCTATCATTATTCAACACTGCTTCTTAAAATAACTGCTTGCTTTTTAACTTCTCCATGTAATCAAAATTCCCCATAAATAAAAGCAATAACCACTAGTGGACGTTTTTTCAGGAAGTTCCCAAGCCTAACTTGCATCAATGTGACTTCTACCTCACTATTTTCGATTTTTTTTCAAAAATTAATTCATAACTAGGAGTCCGTGAATCTACCAAGAATCATATCAAGCGGTATCAAAGCAATTGATTTCTCAGAGATCAAATACGAGATCGCGACCGTATTCATTCGTGACCTAACCTTGCAAAATAGTAGTGATCCGAGCAATCTAAGAGGACAACTTTAGGATTGTCTTCAGATTCAGTCGTGGGTTGACCTAACTAGAAGCCAACCACGGGATCGACACATACAGACGCATTCGAACCTCTTGATACATCGTGCGACTGGAGCTTGCTGGGAAGACCGAAGGGATCGCATCATATAAGAGCTGTCTTCGTGAGCTAACTCGCCAAACTTTTGGGGATCTGGGAAGAGACGACTGGATTGCAACGTAATATTGGGTGGATTGACCTAAAAAAAGCTTGCAGAAAAGCATCGGGCATATCGCACCGTAGATACCTTCATGACAAAGGCTTGTGATACGATTGCGATTGGAGCCATTGAGGAAGCAACGCGGGAATACGATCACTTTTGCGATTGCATATCGCAATATACTTGAGATTAAAGCAAGCTGAGAAGGTTGTCTGGCAATTGCGGCGAATTGAGACACAAAACTCCCATCTTTCTTTTGTTCCAAATTAAGTGTCGGAAGGTAACAGGTCTCAAATCAAATTGTACTGACTACAGCTTGTTATCTTGCCGTACATACGTGATTCAGACTATCCAGAAATCATCGATGACATTTCAAAGTACAACGGTTTCCATCTTTGTGATAAAAAATTTCTCGGAGGACCAAGAAAGTAGATGAAACGAAAAAAATTAGAGGAAGAGGTGAGCCAACTTAAATACAAGATAGAGGAAAGGTGTGCAACCATCGACAAAAAGTTTTCAACCATTGAAAACTAATTGGAGCGCTAGGAAGAGATGATAAGGAGGTTTATCGAGATGCAATTCAAAGACACCTCCAGCGGTTCAATTTGCAAATCCTATACAAGGGCTAATCAAAGATTCATTTTCTAAATCGAAAGGGAAAGAAATCGAATGAGAGAGACAGAAAAAAAGATCCGCCATCAAGAACATCCTCCTAAGGCTTGGATTGGGGGAAGGAGAGAGGGGGGTAGAATAGAGATTTTAGAGAGAGGGAGAGTTGGTCTGAAACATGAAAAAGTGGTTAGGCAATGAGTATAGAGAGGCACAGAGAACAAAGAAGTCGGGGGTAAGATACGACTATGATCGAATAAAGAATTTTTTTCCAAATTACATAGGGGAAAACATGTGAGGGAGAGGAAGTTGGGGTGAAAATGCTAGGGTTCGAAAGTTGAAGAATCTTTGAGGGGGAAGAAGCACGTTGGTAGGTATGTTGGGTGGAGCTATATTTTGGGATATATGGCCTAAATGAAGAAAAGAAGCTCATGGCGACAAGTTGTGCTTGGAGGGAAAGTTCCTAGCGTGGTTGCAATGGAGGGAGGCTAAATACCCAATTCGCTCATGTGAAGAATTAAGAATTGCTTGTTAGAACATTTTGGGAAAGAGACCTGCAGAAGCAATTCTTTGCATTTACTTGAGAAGGGACTGTCATAGAATATAAGGAGAGATTCGAGCTATTATCGAGACGGCTAAGGGGAATTTTTGAAGCAGCATTGAAGAGTATTTCATGAAGGGTCTAAAGCCTCACATATGTTTGGAATCAAATCCCCATTCAGTATAGCATTTTTATGTCATCAAGTGCATCCCAAAATTAATGTTCATTTACAATATCCTTAAACATCAAAATTGGGGTAGTTAAATTTATTTTTTTTTTTTAAATAGCATTCATGGAGTGGTAGTATTTTCTGATAACAAAAGAGTAACACTTATACCCCATTTATTGTTGGCATACCCAAGAAAAATATACCAGGCATATTTAGGATCAAATTTCTGTGATTACGAGAATGGACATAAATAAAGGATATACCTTAAGATTTTAAGTGAAATAGTAGAAGAAAATTTTTTGATGTAAAAATCAGTAATCATCAAAATATGAAGAGGCGTTTTGAAGTTAAAAATCAAGCTAGGCACTCAATTGATATGTTAGAGTAAGAATTGTTTCTCCCCAAAAATATATGAAAACTTGATGAGAAATCATAATTGAGTGTGATACCTCAGAGAAATATTTGTTCATTTTCTCAATTATTTCATTTTATTGTGGGGTATCAATACACAAACTCACATAAATGATTTCATTTTTTTTAAAGAAATGTTGCATGATCAGTTTTGACAATTTAAATTTTGCACTGAAATTGACTTTGAATCATGTCAAAGGTTTGGAAGATTTGGAATGTTTCAGATTTTTCATTTATTAGGAATACCTAAGTTTTTTTTAGTGTGATTGTCAATAAATGAGAAACCATTTGGCCACACTTAAGGTTTTCACATTTAAAGGTCCCCAAATATCAATATGGATACTAGCAAAATGGCGTGAGGGTTTGTATTAGGTCATTGAATAACTATTTCTAGTGTGTTTGACAAATTGACAAATCTCACATTAATAAAAATTAATTTTTTATTGGCAAACAAATGAGAATAAAACAACAGTGATGACCCAAGTTATTACAAGAAATGATTTTAAACAGAAATAGACTCAACAAACACAAAACTTAGAGATAATAAGCACATGAATTCATTTGTGTTCAAAGAGAGATTTTTCTTGAGCAGGTAGAAGCCTTGATGCATTTTAACGTTGTCAATCACCTTCTTCAACTTTATCACCTAAAATTCATAAGAGCTTGCAGGAGATTAGTTATGCATTTCCTATCATGAATAAACTTATTGATTGAAAATAAATTATTGTACACCTGTCGAATCCTCCATTTCCAATCAGTATCAACTTCTTTCTACTCTCTTCTCTCCTAACTTCGGCCAAGACTCCACGAATAAGATGGCAGAGGCTTTGTTGTCATGATCCTCTCTCTCGCCTCATCCAATTCTTGAGTTAGCTCTACTAAAAATTTGATGATTCTCTTCTTCTCGATGATGGATTTAAATATCACAACATCAAGTGGACATTTTCACAAGTGTCTCAAATATATCCAATTATAAGCAATACCTTATCAAAGCGTTAAAGTATCGGATGACACTTGGCTCTCCATGGCGAGAATTATGAAGCATGTTTTCAATCTCAACCAGCTCTATAGGGTTTACAGCATTGAATTATGTTTCTATTGCAACCTCCAAGATTTCTTTGGTTGTCGTGTAGAGAAAAATAGCTTTCTTCCATTTCAATCAGTAATCATTAAGTTGACTAGCCAAGACAACCATATGATCTCGATTCTTCCATGTGCGGTGGTTAAGGTCGGTGATCTCAAGAATTGTGAATTCTCCCCTGACATGTTCCTCTTTTTATTGAAGATAGCTCCAGCCATTAAGTTCATGATTTGTGATAGAGTTAAAAGAAGACAGGAGTCTTCTGAAAAGAATCTCTAGTTTTTTATTTAGAATTAATATCCAGGGTAGAACTTAACGTCTTCATTCGTACTTGGTCATCAACCTCACAGGTATTTAGGATTGCTACTTATTGTAGGAAGAAGGTTTGTTGTTGTTGTTGTCGGAGGTTGGTTGGGCTGTAGAATCGGTTGCTACTGTTGTCGCTGCGGCCTAGGAGGCTTCTTGCAAAGGATCTGCAACAGAGAGAATTTCGATGGTAAAAGAGTTTTTTTGGAGGAGAGCCTGCAGTAGGGAGACTCCAATGGAGACAAGCCTGCGATAAGGAAAAATCTGGTGGAGAGCCTGTAGCAGGAAGATTCCAACAATGAAAAATAAGGTAAAGGGATTTTCAAAAAATGAGAAATAAGTTGATAAAGTACTAAGATGAATCAACTAAAATAATAGTGATTTGTGTCTCTATTATGAAGACAGGAAGCGCATTAAGTAAACAATTTATTGTGCCAACATACGATAGTGCGTATACAAAATAACTCCATCATATTACCAAAATGTTAAGCTTAAATTCAATAAACAAGTTGAATCAAAGTTGAGAAATTTACAGTGGTAAGTCAAATCTAATAAATCTACTCTCCCAAATAGTGATGAATAAAATGGTGATAAATTAGGGTGGAGCCCATAATTCCAAATAGGATACGTGCATAGACACTAGTATCGTTCAAGGTATCAAGCGGATTGTCACTAGGATCATTCACAGTATCAAGAGGATTGTCACGAGTTAGTAACATAACAACTGGTTTGTTAATGTTAATTTTCATAATTTCATTTTCTGCTGAGGTGATTTGATTATAGCAAGCAAAACTTTATTTAATTGTTTCTTAAATTAATATTTTCTAGCAATAAATTCATTTATACGACCATTTAGGACTAGGATCATTCCCAGTATCATGCGGATTGTCACATGTTAGTGACATAACAACTAGTTTGTTAATGTTACTTTTCTTAATTTCATTTTCTAATCAGATAATCTGATTATTAAAAGTAAAACTTTATTTAATTATTTCTTAATCTAATATTTTCTAGCAATAGATTCATTCATATGACCATCAGGGACTTTCCTCGTGGTGTTTACATAGAAGAATAATACAACCTAATGATATTTGTGCATCATACAAAAAAAAGCCCAGAATCAATTCAAAGCAAATAATTAAGGCCTAATCCACCTAAAAACATTGGATGGCAACAAATTCCTGATTAACAGATCAAGCAAACTTCAAAAAAATAAAAGAAGAGTGCCAACAATATATATACTCATCACATGATGAATAATGCTCCATAAAATAACTCCATACAACCGAAATATTAGATAGACATCACAATACACATTAAGTTCATCTCTACAAAAGGAAATAAGAAGCAGTGATACACTCATGTCAATCTATAGTTGTGCTCCTCAAAGTACTTCACACAAGCCGAGTTCAAACTTGACATTCTTAAGAATCAATTAATCCAATGGTGAGGCAATTCTAGAAAAACTTCAACAAATATCATATAATAACTCACTAATTTAATAAAATTTTTGACAATTACACAAGCAGATGTCTTCTTAAAAGAAACTTTAAACTTCTTGGTATCAGCTAAAGTTCTAATTCTAAAAGTAATATTCCAAAAATATCACATCCTTGAGCCAAAAAATTACATAGTAGCTTCAACCTGGCATGAAGGTTTTTATTTTGTTATTATTATTTTTTTAATCGAATAATCTCTAAAAGAACTCTAAGATGTTGCTCATACGCTCTTGGAGTATTAAGATATCATCAATTAAAATAACAATATTTGATTTGACAATTAAACAATCAATTCATAAAGTTGTTGGAACATTGGTTAATGCCAAACACTACCATTAAAATTTCATAATACCCAATAATTAATAAGTACGAAATTTTATCAAGAAACATCCACTATTTTATCCCTCACCAAGTGTTAACCTAATCTAAAGGACACGAATTCCTCAAAAATGATCAAACCTGCAATCAATAAGAGAAAAAAAGAATATTTATTTTTCATAATCGCCAAAATCAATTGTTCATAATCCATAAAAAGCCACATGAGTTCATACTTGAAATTAGCATGAAAGCTTCACAATAGAAAACACTGGACCTAACAAAACACTTATATAATCATTCTTATAATTGAATTTTTAGTTCTTCCAACTTAATGGATTTATCCTATGACATGGCTTAAAAAAAAGTGTACCATTATAAGCTAGCTCAATGCTGAATTCAACTTCTTTCAATGGTGGCCAACCATAAAACTCCATAGGAAACACATCACAACAAATGGCACCAAATATTCTCTGATATTGAAGGTTTACTTCCCTGAACTTCAATTAAGATAGAAAGATACTCAAAGATCCCATCAAGAAGTAAATGCTAAGAATCATGTCCCTTGTTACCACTAATAAAGCTTAAGATTGTTCTAGAGAATTAAAAGTACTCACTTGCAAAAGCAATCCATTGAGACATGATAAATGAAGAGTCGATCCATCACTAAGATGACATCAAAGTCATCTAGATAAGAAATAGTCAAACCCACGAGTAAATCAAAATCTCCAACCTAAACTAAGTAGATGATTGAATACCAAAAAAATTGGATCATATGCAAACACAAACGGAAAATGTTTTATTGATTCATAAATGATACCCAAACATAATACAAGGAAAAATCATATTAAGAAATGAGTATATTCATTATCTAGCAATCCCCAATTAAAAGATAATCAAATCATATTAAGGAATGAGTATATTCATTATCTATCAATACCCCAATTAAAAGATAATCAATGATAAAAGTACCTTCAATAAATGAATTTGGGGTGAGGGCCTCCTATTGAGTCAAAGTAAACACCATATTGCCGTTTTTGTTGCTTTTACTAAGGCTCGATGGTTGTTCAATATGACCGCCTCTACAAGAATTTCCAAAAGCATGCCTTGGCGGATAGTGATTACAGTGAAGACGAACATTTGATTCCCACTGACTTAGCATTGTCACCTAATTCATTGCACTTGAAGCACTTCACAGCAAAATTTTTAGACATGTCTATCTGTTGATCTTTGGGTTTGAACTTCCAATTATTCTTCTAAAATTTTAATGCTCCACCAAAGCCAAATGTAGGTTTCGCTTCTTGTTTCATTTTCATTATTAGACCATCAATTTTTTGTAGTGTAACACCTTACCAACCATTACATAAAATATCACCTAATATAGCCACTCAGATAGCTCATTAGAAACTCTGCTAGAAATATTAAGCATTGCGAACTTCATCTCCCATAAGGCCAAATACAAACCATACCCAGATGGCATGCCACAGTTGTCTCCCTGCTAAATGGAAGTAAATCCATACCTCGAACAGCTTTAAACTCCAGTGTTAAATATTCCTCAAAGAAACCACCATGAAATTGTTCCCTGGTAATATATTCCTCAGCTCAAAAAGCCCATAACTTAAAATTTCGCCATACATCAGCTTGAGCCTCAAGTTCTTAAGCTATAAAAATGACATTTCGATAATAAATCACTCTTAATTAGCTTGTCAGATTGAGCACAAAACTTCAAAAAGATTTTACTTGCATGTAAATGCAAATGGCACCATTATAAATTGTTCAAGCTTTGAGAAAACCACGACTAAAAGACCACCCTCTCCTCCAGCATGCATCAGCTACACTGGTTGAAGATATTGTTGCTGTCCTATTAGTTGCATTAAAAATCATTTAATTTTTGTTGCCTGTTCAAAAGTTGTCACAGGATCTTGCACTACAACAAAAACCCCGTAGCCCATCATAGGCTCATCTATAAGCACACATGCTGCTTTAATAGCAAGCCGCCTTCCAGATCCATAGATCATGCTCCATCAGAACCAATGCTTCCTCAACTTTGACATATCATTGGAAACCTAAATTAAGTAAATAACTGTGGTAAGTACCTCATTAATAATATCCTCACCGAGAACTCTTATTACAATTCCATAATCCCTAAGACTTTGCACTAAGCCATAAATTTGTTACCCCGTACTAGACTCAATCAAATTTTCATGAGTGATAAATCCAAAGCATAAACAAGTTATATTAAGTAAAAACAAAGTGTTGAACTAAAAACTAAGAAAAAAAGTATCGCAAGTGATAAATTTTGAGCTTATTACAGTTTCATCAAATATAGTCCAAGACCTACCTTAAAGAAAAAAAATGAAATAAAATCAAAATCCTATTCAATATCACAATGAGAGCACCAAAAAAACAAATAAAACTTCCTTGAAGGTTTCTCAACTTTATCCAATACATGTGATGTATTAGAAAGAATAAGCAAAAATCATAGCTCAATTAAGAGAATTCCATGACATTACTGAAAATATCATAACCAACAATGCTTTCAAGCAACTAGGAACATCCAAAACAAAGATAAATAATTAATTTAATAATATACTACATCCATTTAAATAATTATTGGAATATTTTCAAACGTAGAATTATCAATGCAAATTAATAAATTGTTGTGAATGGACCTAACAATGAAGTATAATTTTTAAAAACAAAGAATCGATCAAATTAAGTAAAAAGTTAAAGCAAGCCAAGGACAAGAGTGAAAATTCAAAGAACAATATAAACGAGTTTTTGTTGCAATAGGCTAGATCAGTTAAGATCTAAACTATTATGCATCATCGTTCCATATTTTGGTCATAGCCTGCTTATGACTTAACCTATTCCTCACCTCTAGTCCACCAAGTTCTCGGCTATAATGTAGTTATAAGTCCATTACACAAGCAAACATCCAAGATTATAAGGTTACCTTCAACATTATAGCAACAACACTAAATCAACTAATCATCATAGCAATAGTTGTAGGCATCAATGCCATCTCACCCTCCACGATTTTAAAGAAAAAAAAATTCATATCGTCACCTAGCTCAGCCACAAAGAACCATAAATTTGCCAAGGCCTAAATAGGATGTCAAACTCCCTTAAACCAAGAAAATGTTGCATAGGAGTTCATGATTAATTAATGAGATGTTTTGCTCAACCAGCAAATTAGAGGGACTTATTAGTCTATAATAATATGTATGGCTCTCTTATAGGAGACACTTGTGCATTCTATCACTAGCACCTGATATAAGTCATTAATTTGTAATTTGAAGTTAATTTTTCATTTAATCCAATCCTAATTAAATTGAAATTGAATATACTACTATTTACTAAACTTTCAACTACTTCATTTAAAAATTAACTATTGAATGACAAGGGACATTAGCAATATATTTGATTCAAACCAATCATGCAGTGTAGATTAAAAACTATTTAATCAAGCTTTAATCATTATTAATAGCCAAAATTTATCATGTTTACTAATCAAACACTTTCTCAAATTCCCACAAATCTTGTCAGCTTTGAGATTTACAAACAACACACACAATCCCACTATTCTTTCTCACTTACAGCTTTTCCTACTCCGATTATGCAACAAGAATCAAAATCATCATTTTCAATGTTACCTTTTGGCAAGCTTGAATCCAAATTTATACTCATTTTTCAAACCATCACTCCCTTCAACTACCACTACTCCTATTTCGATTGTAGATGATGAATTCAAAGACAACGGTACAAGCAATAAGCCATGTCAGAGGCACTACAATGTAGCAAATAACCAACTTCATATAACTTGAATCTTGCATTAACTTCAATTAAATATATAAACAAAGTATTTCTTGATTACTTTAAAACCCTTTTGTAGGTAACATGGAGGTTTATGACAAGCATGCATACATATAAAATATATATGGGAGTAATTCCATAATGAAGTCCATATGCTTCCACTTCTAAGCAAAAGAATAGCAGGAAATAGGAAGCATGACATCCCTCATAAACAAACAAAACATCCTTCTAGAATCGACATCCCCAACTTTCACATGTAAAACTGTAAAGTATCATTTCCTCACGCTTGCAAATAACAAAAAGTGTAACATGTGTGGAAAGTAAGATTACAAATCCAATCAAAATTTCACACAATTCTAATTAATATGTGCGAGAACCTGAGAAAAAAACGAGCTACCAAAGGAAGATGCTGAAATCAACTCTGTAGAAGAGCCATGAAATCAAAAAATAGAATACAATGAAAAGTACTTACAACGGAAGAAGAACAAACAAATAAGGGGTGAGAAAAAAAACGAAAGACCATTGATAGACATAAATAAGTATCTTAATGCATGCCTAAAGTTCAAATTCTACATGGTGAACCTAGAAACCCAAAATGTCAGGAAAATAGATTTAGCTTAGATGTAGATCACAAATGATAATATGTCATAATTCCGATGTAATCATGTTAATGTCATTAAGCAGGGTATTATTCAAACAAAATATCATATGGAAATACTAAAATACAATCAATAACTTCTGAGGTGTAAGAAAACTGAAGCTTTTAACCAAAACTCTTGCATATAAGCTTCAGCATCTGATGTTAAGTTCCAAAACATTAATAATTAAAAAACAGCCAGATGATGCAACATCAATTTCATAATCATCTAATAAAGTAGCCTTAAGGACCAATATAAATTAATAAATAAAATAATCCTAATAACGAATGATAATTTTATAGCATTCTTGCTTGGTCAACCAACATTAACAAGACAACAAAAATGAATTGAATTCATTATAAATGACAAAATTATGAAGACAAGCCTCAAGGTCCAGGCACAATTTGGAGAAAAATAATGAAATACACGTGCAGCAACGTTGTGAAGTTACAGTTTCTTCTGGTAACAAAGAAATTGAACCACGTGACCTCGTCGATCAAGCATTTAAACGATTAAAAATACTAAAAAACACCACTGAAAACTAGGAAAAAAACAATATAGCAGCATTTCCATCCTCTGACAATTTTCCAAAATATCTTTTCATATTTTTCTTCTGCAAGGAGAAATTTTGGGCGAAAGTATGATGAAAACCGGGATTCCAAGAAAACCCTAGATCTAAGAAAACGAATGGTATGATGAACATTTGAAATGAAATTTCTATAGAGCACCACATACCTATCTGTTGCGATTGCATCGAACTCGTTCCGTCGCCTCCGGCAACGAAAACCTAGAAGAGGGTTTTAGTGAAACTCATCGAGCGAGCAAAAATGCATCTTTTCGACGGTGTGTGATTTATAGGAGCCGATATTACGAGGACGCTCAGGATTCCGACCCGACCGGTCTGCATAGAAGAACCGGACAATTTCAAGGCAATACTCAGGCCGGTGGCGAATTTTTCCCCTCGGGACACAGGATGGCTCTACGTCCGCATTTCAGTCTAGCCAAAAGAAAAAACTTTGCGCTGAAGCCCGACCCGGCTCAATGTTTCAGTACATTTTCGTGTATTCCGTCTTTTTTGTATTATCTAGCCTATTCTTTGTCTTCCCTCATCTTTTTTGGATTTGTACGCCTCGACTCCTCAGAAACTTCTATTCTGTTTTTTACAGTAGAAAAATAGGGTTTCAAAAAACATTTTTTGACTCTGTTAGGGTTTAGTCATTGCAGTTCTACGGTCACTTTGTTTTTTTAGTGGAGATAGATTTTTCTCTTAATAAAGAAATTGGAAGTATAGATTACGAAAACAATGTCAACGCGATTGGAACGGAGGTGAGTTATCTTGCTTAACTGAATCTGTTTTCCAGTTATTTCTTGGCTTAGTTATCTACGGGTTATTTTGACGAAATGATCAATAACCCGAGAATAATCCAACAATAACCCGAGAATAACCCAACAATAACCGAGAATAACCTAACAATAAATTTTAGGACTATCTCCAATTACTTTCACTTATTTGAGGGTTATTATCATGTTATTTTGGGATTATTTACGGTTTATTGTTGAAGAAATAGCTAATAACTTGATAATAACCCAAGAATAACCCATGAATAACCTAAAAAAATCCTTCTTATCTGCATATATTGGGTTTATTATGAGGTTATTTTAGGGTTAATTCCATTTAATTTAACACTTATTTATGTGATTATTATCATGTTATTTTCGGGTTATTGTTGAAGAAATGCCTAATAATCCGATAATAACCCAAGAATAACCTAAAAAAATCTTTATTATCTGCATATATTGATGTTATTTTGAGGTTATTTTAGAGTTATTTTCATTTACTTTTACACTTATTTGAGTGTTATTACAATATTATTTTCAGATTATTTGCGGGTTTTTGTTGAAATACCTAATAATCTGATAATATCCCAATAATAACTCAAGAATAACTTAAAAACAATCCTTCTTATATGCATATATGACTATCTTTGTGATATAATTGTTCAAATTTGTAGTTACCTGGGCTAGGAAATGATTGCAATGATCCAATTGTTCGTAGTTTTCTTAATACTATTGTCCATAATGAGGTTGAGGCTTACGAACACTATTGCGCTTATGCACATCATGTTGGTTTCACTATACGCAATGACCATAGTAGTTACTGGGCTAAATCAAAGCAAATTAAGTCGAAAGATTATATATGTGGAAAAGCAGATCATAAGAGATAATCAAAGGTTGCCAATATGCTGAAGTACAGAAAAACTGATACAAGGACTGACTGTCAAGTCAGGGTTCGATATGCTGTTAATGTTGATGGCAATTGGACAATAAATAAATTTTTCGAAACTCATAACCACCCATTGGCAGAATCCGGTGACAAGCACCTTCTACGATCCAGTCAGAAGATTAGCAAGTTAAATGCATATTTGTTGAGATCAATGACAGGTTCAGAGATTAGAGCAGCGGACGCATTTAATTTCCTTTCTACAGAGGTTGGGGGAGTTGAAAACTTGGAGTGTACAAGGCAAGATACATATATATTTAATCAAAGGGAAAAAAGAAGCAGAATTGAACAAGGTGATGTCAACTCTCTGTTACAGTTATTCATGGAGCGACAAACTGAGGATAGCATGTTTGCATGGGACTTTCAAAGTGATGAGGAGGGTAGACTGACAAGATTTTTTTGGAGTGATGGGTCTTGCAGGCTTGACTATGATTGTTTTGGGGATGTCATCATTTTCGACACTAGTTACCGTTTGAATAAGTATAATCTATGTTGTGCTCCTTTTGAAGGGAAAACCCACCATCGGCAAAACATTCTCTTTGGATTTGGTTTTTTATCTGACGAGATAATAGAGTCCTTCAAGTGGTTAATCAAAACATTCATTCGAGTAATGAATGGTAAGCATCTAATTACAATTTTTACAAATCAGGATCAAGCGATGGCAAGAGATATTGGTGATTGTCTTCCACTCATAAGACAGACTATATCAATGGCATATATATAAGAAATTTTCGTCGAAAGTTCATTGTGATTTGGCGTACAAGAGCGTTAACAATCTATTTTACAAATGTATGCCGAAGTGTGATTCCGAAGAAGAGTTTGAAGATACGTGTGCTATGATGATTGAGCTAGGAAACATACACAACAACGTTTGGCTAAATTCATTGTATCATATAAGACATAAATTGTCAACAGCATTCAATAAGAAAATATTCGCAATGAGAATATTATCTATGCAAAGAAGTGAGTTCACAAATAATGTATGTCATGGTGCATCTAAGCCCACTAGTTCTCTCACTTATTGCTTTTTGGGTCTTGAAAATATAATGAAATCTTGGAGAATGAACGAGAAGAATGAAGACTTCAAAAGCTCTCAGAATGTTATTGCATCAGCGGCTAAAACAAGCCCAGTGTTGAGGCAACCTGCTACATATTACACTCGGAAGCTCTACTCCATGTTTGAGGAAGAGTTACTGCATGGGCTATGTGGATTAACTATTGATTTCTTAGTTAATAATCCATATGAATTCTATGTTATGAATTTGGATAATCGGGACACGAGTAGAGCCTGGATTGTTACATTTGACATGGTTAATTGCGATATCACCTGCAGTTGTAAGAAATTTGAAATGATGGGGTTGTTTTGCGCTCACTCTCTACGCGTTCTTAATGCGGTCAATTTAACAAAAATTCTTGAGAAATATTTGTTATTTAGATTGTCTGCTAAGGCAAAAAAAACATATATAATTGTTTTGGATACAAACGTATGAATGACTCTCAAATGTCGGACCGAACTTCCAAGAGATTCTTATTTCGGTCATATGCTCAGAAGCTTATCTACCAACTAATCAATAAAGCAGAAGGAAATGAACACGCCGAGACATATATGATGGAATCATTAAAAGCAATATCTGTAGGTGTTGATGATATATTAGATGGGAAGGATTCTAACCCAAATAAAAAAAATAAAAAAAGGAAATCACATAACAGAGAGTTCATAGTAGATGATCCCGCAAAAATAAGACCTAAAGGTATATCTAATGCGAGGTTGAAATGATACTGGGAAAAAACAAGAGAGCTAAGAATATATATTTCTACAATCCTTATATTCATTATTTTACATTACATTAATTTTCTCTAACTTGAACCACTATATACAAGAAAGGATCAAGAAGCATACATGAGCCAAGAACCGGAGATCCATTACAACGCAAATATGATTGCAGTGTCACATTCTCTGAGTCGGGTATAAAACCAAAATCCCACACTATTATTCTGGTTTTAGAACTAAAATATGGTCATTAGCATTCATTTCTATTTACAACAGAAATATGTGACACCAGAACCAACATACACCTCACTTCTGATGCATTCCATTACTGATCTCTAAGCTTACTGAGACAAACACCTTTTTATTAACAGAACAATGAACACTTACAATATATGTAAAGAATTGTGTAATATATGTTGAGGTTTTTGTGTACATATAATTGTTTTGATATGTTTGTTATGTGTACTTTACTATATAAATCTGTGTTGAATCTATTGTAAGAAGCCTAACAATAATCGTGGAGTAATCATGTAATATTACGTCAGCAATAATCCAACAATAGTCTGGCCAGAACTCCAGCAATAACTTGGAAATAACCTGACAGTAACCGAAAAAATCATAGAAATAACCTGAAAACACCTTAAAAGTAACTTGACAATACAATGCAATAACCTATAACTTTCTCCCCAAATAACATGAAAATAACCCAGCAATAACCTGGAAATACCATCGAAATATGCACTCGCAATAATCTAAAAATACCTTAGAAATAACATGAATATACCCTGACAATAATCTAAAAATAGCATAGAAAAAACCTGAAAATAACCGGAAAATATCTTAGAAGTAACTTGAAAATAACCTGAAAATACCTTAAAAATCACCTGACAATGTAATAACAATAACTTGAAAATACGTCCCCACATAACATGAAAATAACCTAGCAATAACCTTAAAATAACTTAGCAATATCACGACGATAATTTAGGTTCTTTTCAGGTTATTGCGAGTTATTTGTAGGGTATTTTCAGGTTATTTCTGATGTAATTTCAGATTATCGCCAGTGTATTTTCAAGTTATTTCTGATGTATTTTCAGGTTATTCCAGGTCATTTCTATGATATTTTCAGAGTACTGTCAGGGTATTTTAAGATTACTAACATGTTATTTTCAGGTTATTTCTATGATATTTTCAGGTTATTACTAGGGTATTTTCAGGTTATTATTAGGGTATTTTTAGATTATCGCCAGAGTATTTTTAAGTTAAATCTAAGGTATTTTCAGAGTACTGTTGGGATATTTTAAGATTACCGACAGGCTATTTTCATGTTATTTCTATAATATTTTCAGGTTATTACTAAGGTATTTCTAGGTTATTGCTAGGGTATTTTCAGATTATCGTCAGTGTATTTCGAGCTATGTGCAAACACTTACAATATACAAAGTCATATGCAATAATACTCTAGTGCAACAAAAAGAGACTCATACAGACATCCTGAAAACAATTATCTACATCCATTCAAATACATATTTACATATACTCCAAATAATTCATGCTTATCAACAGGTTACTATGACAATTTCAAACATATTTACAGCCATTCAAATATCATCCAAATAATTTATATATGCAAATTTCATATGCCAGCTCTGCCCTAAACCGAGCCATATACGCCTGTCAGTTCTGTTTATCCTTCCAATCAATTCTGTCTTTCAGTACAATTGTTTCCATATATTTACAAATAAAGATACCGAAGTCAACACTATTACTTTGTGTGGGAAGGTCTCTGGTCGTGGTAACATCCCATTTAGTCGGGTCATTGACGAAAGCTTCCCTGACGTCCTTGTGAAGATGTTTAATTTAGTAATAGAGATGATAGTTTAAATTGTTTAAATCATAAACAAAGGAAAAAGTTGCTTAAGTAATAAATGATCTAAGGCTTAGTATGATTATCACGTCGCAGGTAACTCCCAATTGCATTTTATTAGGCAACGAGTCAAAGAATCTCCATTTTCGATCGTTCTGATTCCCAACAACTAGAGTACAATGACCACTATTAATTATTGGAACTAAAATGACATCTACTTGGGCTACAACATCTTTTGTTACGTGGGCAACAATATCTCGCAAAGGATGGTATCTGTACATCTGCATAGTTCCAATAATTTTAAACGAGTTTATAAATTTAACAAGAGCATGAATCGATATAAATTAATGAGATAGCCGATGCTTACCTAGTGTGTTGGAGAGACGTATAAATAGGGTCTGAAAGAATCGGGTGACTGATGCTTTCTATTCTTCAATCCAATGACAAACATATCAATATGTTATGTGCCAACTTCTTGATTATTACAAAGTGTTTCGATGCACATTCAACTTCTATTAATATGTCTCAAAGCAATTATTATGTCATCTCTGCATTCTGATGAAATAATATTATTAACTTCAGTACAAGATTTAGGCATAAGACAAGAAAAAAAGGATTAGCTTTACTTACTTAGATTGGTAATTCTGCAAGCAGATATCTATGACCTTTTGCATGTGCGGGGGTATGAGTTCTCTGACAGGGAACTCTATGGCTGAAGAATCGACAACTGAATGTGTTGCATGAACAACACCAGGGAGAGCACCTTCGAAGACAACAATTGCTCCCTGTTGTTCCTCCTGCTTTTCTTTAACCAATTTTGTTGTACTAATTTTTTCCTCCTGTTCCCCAGCTTCATCGATCTCAGGAGATGGTTGGGTAATCGACAATTCTTCTTCTGCCATTATTATTTTTCTTCTCTTTACTACAATGAATGGGGAAACTGCTGCCCTCTTTTTTCCGGTGCCCCTAGACTTAATCCTTCGGACTAAGCTACCAAGAGGGTCTTCATGGATGTCTTCCTTTCCATGTTCCCCGTCACCTTTATTTATTTCTTGCCCTGTTTCAATATCAGCTGCAGATTCATCAAATGCAGTCATTCGTCCTATCGGTTGTTCTTCCCCCGCTTCCTCCATATAAGCAGGTGGCTCTTTCATTGCTGGTCTTTCTTTCATCCCAGCAATTTCAGAACCAACAGGAGATTCTTTATTTAATATTTTCTTTATTTCTTTGATGTCGGTCTTCACCTCCACCATCATATACTCTAATTTATCTAATATGTTATTTTACAAAATCTTTGAATTGAAACAAAAATTTTTGTTGCTCCCTGAGAATTTTACTGATCTCTGCTAAACCAATGTTGGTCCCTGAATATTTCTCTGGATGCATAGGTTGTGGGGTGCTGCGACTTGGAACAAAAGGGATACCAATGCCAGCCTCTGGTGTTAGTGGTTCAGTGTGTGTTTCGGGTTCTGGGATGGACTTTGCAGGAGAGGAGATCCAATCAACTCGAGGGGCAAGTAAACTTTGCTCGTCATCCCTTAAATCAGCCAATGAATCAAGAACCTGCAAGTACATACATTAAAACAAATAACTAAATGATATAAATTACCAAATAAAACCCTGAACTTATAACAAAAATTAATATTATTCACATGTACATCAGTCAGCCTCTGAAAGACTAAATGGATCCTTAAAGAGTTCCAACCTATATTTATTGGCCACCTCAACATGTGAGGTCTGGCATCAGGAACAGCCGGGGCTACCACGACTGTACGCTCATAAAACCACAGCTGCATAAACATAATTAAATCAGGAAATTATTACCCAAATAAGAAAAAAATTATTCACTAGAGTTGGATAATATACTAACCGTTAGAAGAAAGACAAATCAGTTCAGGTATCACAATGGTTGACCCATCCTTATTTTGATGACGCAGACATTGACTTGCTCAATGAGGTGGTCACATACCGTTGCGACCCAATTAAATGAAGAAAAAATATCTAAATTCTCAGCAAATGAATAGAGCCTTGTGGGCGCATTAAAATTGCTGGTAAGAAAGAATCAATTAGATAACAAAAACTTAATAATAAGTTCATCAAGTGGAGTGGATCACTCTTTGCCTGTGTGACATCCACACCACTGACGGGTTTTTTTTCCCAAGTTGCTGTAGGTCCTCTGTTGGGTATGCCAATCAACAAAACAACTTAGTCTGCATCAAAACTTAGCTCATTCCCTTCCATTATGAATGTCAGTCTATCCATATCCCAACAATTCAATATGTGCATAGTTAGGATGTGATCTTAAGGATAGGGGGGCATTTAAAAAAATGATTCAGCTTCAACGTTCCCAGAATTGACCACGTCACCTGAGAGACAATTGACCGAACCTTGTCTAACACTTCTCTTACTGTTGATGGACGACATCTACAATTCATAGAATGTTTGTTCATCAACCTACAAGAATAAGATACATTTTATCAATGCTGACATTAACTCACCGATCATTCAAGAATAACAGAGGAATAACCATAGAATAACCTAGAAATAACCGGGGAATAAACTGCGGAATAACCAAAAAATAACCTAACAAAAACTGAGGAATTACCTGAAAATGCCTCCCAAATAACATACAGATAACATTAGAAATAACCTACAATTTACCTAAAATAATAAAAAAATAACCTAAAAACAACTGGGGAATAAACTGTAGTAAACCGAAGAGTAACTTGAAAATAACCTAAAAATAACCCACAAATAACATAAAAATAACCTACGAATTACCTAAATTAACCTAAAAATTATCGTTAAAAAACCTAAAAATAACGGGGGAATAACCTAAACACAACCTAAAAATAATCTCAAAATAACCTATAAATAACATAAAAATAACTAACGATTAACGTAAAAAAAACGTAGGAATAACCTAAAAATAACTTAAAAATAACTGCGGCATAAACTGCGTAAAAACAATGAGTAACCTCAAAATAATCCAAGAATAACCTAAAAATAACCCACGAATAACCTAAAAATAACTCACGAAGAACGTAACAATAATGTAGGAATAACCTAAAAATAACCGGGGCATAAACTGCTGAAAAACGACGAGTAACCCGAAAATAACCCATTAATAAGGTAAACATAACCCACGAATAACCTAAAATAACTTATAAATCCCCTGAACATAACCTTAAAATAATCTAAAAATAACCTAAAAATAACATATAAATATCTCAAGAATAACCTAAAATTAACCAACTATTAATGTAAAAATAACGTAGGAATAACCTATAAATAACCTAAAAATAACCTGGGCATAAATTGAGGAAAAACGACGTGTAACTTGAAAATAACCCAAGAATAACATAAAATTAACCCAAGACTAATCTAAAAATAACCAACGAATAACGTAAAAATAACCCAGGAACAAACTAAAAATAACCTAAAAAAATAAAAATAATTGGAGAATAACCTATAAATATTAAACTTCGGAGTAACACAATAATAACCCAATAATAATCTAACAAAAACACAAAAATAAATTCCCTAATAAACCATGTATAACCCAAAAATAAGCTAAAAATACCTCCCAAAATCTTCAACACTAAAATATATACCCTCTAAGATAACTAAAAGACAAAACATAACTTATAATCCGAAAAAAATAATAGGAAAATAAAATGACAGTTACCAGGACAAGTTTTCCCCTTCAATGCCCTCCTTCATTCTCTTTACCTCTTTCTTCCTCTGTTTCTTTGTCTTCGGCGGTTGTTCAGCATTGATTCTCTCCGCCTCTTCTGATTATGTTCTTAACGCCTCTTCGACCTGCAGGCTCTTCGGATCATTTAACTCCATGGTGTTGCAACTTCGAAGGTATCAAACGAAGGTAATGTGAAACCCTAGCAGAGCGAACAAACGACGAAAACCCTAAGAAAAAAAACCTATCAAAATTTTCAAAAATATCTTCTCGAAAAGTATTTCTCGATAATACAAAAAAGGCGGGATACACGAAAAGGCGCTGGAACATCGGGCTGGGTCGGGCTTCAGCGCGGCGTCTTTTTTTTTACTACGTGGAAATGTGGTACCCGCAACTCCACATGGCGCAATTGGACTGGAATGCAGACGTAGGGGACCGTCCGGTGTCCTGAGGGAAAAAATCGCCGAGGCCGGGTTACTAGAAGTCTACAACAAGCATTGATTTGTTTGAGATATTGGAAGCTTTGAATCAATGGAATTTATAAATATTGAGAAATATTTTCATACATATCGTATAATGTTGTGTATTTATATATTTGAGCTCTAAACTATTTTTTTTTACTTTAAATGTGTATTTCAATTTTTTTAAGTTAATAATAACATGTATTTGATGTTACGTGAAAGATTTGATTGTTATGAGTATAAAAATCAAGGTTGGTGTGTTTAATATATAAATATTTAAGAGTTTTGGAGATGGATGTAAATGCCCTAAATGATAATTATTTATGTATTTGGTATAAAATAAATTGATGTAAAATAATTTTATTAATTTATTAAAATAGCTCAAATTTCTTAATTTTATTCATTGTTAAGGGTCCGTTTGGGGCACCGCCATCGCAGTTTTGCCCGTTTAAATAAACTGTGTTTTGATAATTTTTTGAGTTTTTTTCCACCAATTCTGGCTAGGTGCTGTGGCAGTTTTCTAGCTACTGTTTGACATATTAATATATATATATATATATATATATA
>NW_018165782.1:379144-413047 GCF_001263595.1 Phalaenopsis equestris | reverse complement strand
TATATATATATATATATATATATATATATTGTAATAGTCATTGCAGTTTTTTGCAACATCAGATTATTCTTCAGCAGTTCCATATTTATTTCTTAATAAACTGCGGTTGTCCCAAACAAACCCTAAGTCTCTCAAAATAGTTGAATTAAAATCCATTGCCTATATAGCTTTGGAAGATTAAAAAAAAATTATTCTATGTGAACTACATACTACATACTATAGGAGCTCATGATATACTATATTTTCCAAATAAGGTGTTGGGTTTTGTTATAAATTAAGTGTGTGTTGCATTCAGTTATATATAACAATTGCATGGTTATGCATTTGTTAAATCCTTTTTAGGACGTAGGGTCACACATCATTCGTGAGTACATACAGTTCAATAAAAGACTTTGCATCGTAAGAAGAGTGCAAGAGGGAGAAAGAGATGGAAAATATCCTCTCGGTAAATATATTAATTCCTGAACTCTGGTGAGCAAGAGGAATGTCGTATTTCCAAGGTTTTCTTAGTTATAGGATTTTCAAAGAGTGAAAGAGAAAGAGGTATGGGGAAAGAGATCCAAAGCCATTCGGGAAAAGGAGACAAAACAGTGTCTCCACTCTCCTCTTATCAACCCTTTTATACACGAGAGAGAAAGACTACAAAATTACTAAGTAGCACACCAAGTATTGTGTTATTGACTTTTCTTTGATGCCTTGATGTAAGCTCAATGTTGTGGATATAAAGTTTTTTCAGTTAATGTCAGATATTACCGGTATGGCGGCCATTTTTTGGTACCAAGGAGATAGGACTAACTCCCCAGTGTCATACGACATCTTTAATGAGGGATTGATATATGTCCTGGTTGTTTATGATGATGTCCACGAGTTTACATAGGCTGGTGGGTTCAATTTAGCCACTTTGATAGGTGGGTTCAATTCAGTCATTTCAGCAGATGGGCTCATTACATTAAAAGAACACTTAGCACTCGTATACTTATATTTTTGTTTATATATAGTTCATGATTCTTTGATCTCTTAGATCGAACATATAGTTCATGATTCCTTTAAGTCTTTGAGACCATTGAGACAGGAATGCAGCTTATCTTGAGAATGACTCCTCTTATCCTTGAGGGCTCCTAGCTTGTCCTGGAGGGAATTATGTATCTTTATGATCGATAACATTCCAATATTGGCCTTTGCCTAGGGGCATTATATGTTTATTTTGAAGGGAGTAATCCCTGGACTTATGTTAATGATCTGAATATGCTTTTTCCTTGAGTGCCTTGACTTATGGTTGGAAAAGAGCCCATTCTAATTTTATGTATCCTACCTATTGAGGTCTGCTAAAAGTTTTTTAAGGATTTCAATTCAGGCATTTTTCGTAATTTCATGTTCTTTCCCTTTAATTTCGTCCAAACTATTTTAAGAAATAGGAACAGAGGTTAAGTTAAAGGTCATAAAGGATATTAATTACAATATTTATTCATACTCAGATAGTTGTACTCCATTTTAAAGTTTTTATAGGGTTTGTGAAGGGGTAGAGGCAAATCCCTGTGTATTCCTTTGAACACTTTTTGCATTTGAGAGGTAGTTGAAGTTTTTTCTTGAAGATATGAGAATTTCACATTTGGAGCAGATTTTTTGTCGGAAAGAGTTGGTAACTCCATTGATGTAGGAAGAAGTGTCTAGATCAACACCGAAAGGGAGATAAAAAAAAAGGCCAAAACATTGAAAAGAGAGAATCTTTGGGAAAGTGCCTCTAGAATTGAATAATTCGACAGAGATTCATCTTCATGGCGTGCTAGAAAAATCAGAACAACACTCTTTTGTGGATGTTGCTAATTTGAATCCCTCTAGTGAGGAGTTTTTGACACATATCTTCTCATTCTTCCTTTTTTATATTTCCCTGTTTTGGATCCTATTGTTTAGATGTTGATATTGTAGGTGAGTTTTATGGTCAAACCCTCAATCAGGAAGAAATTCTAGAGAGCATGCTGCAGTGAGAGGGTACATCTCTTGCGGATCAGGTTGCTATTGATGTCATTTCTGATCAAAACGATGATGTTCTGCCTATTGTAGGCAACATAACTTAATCTTGTCAGACTATAGGCCCTATCTTTAGCGACTATGATATCTTACTACTCTCCGACGAATCAATGGGTCAAAATGTAAAAGAGCTTTCAAAAAGCAAGGTGGAGATCAGGGCTCCATCTGGGATGGGTGAGTCACGATAATGTCTAAAGTGTTGTTGACATCAATTTTTGATGTCGCATAAGCGGGATTTCCATTTGAGGATACATGACTATGTTTAGCTTCCCATTGTTCAAGTCAACCCATCATACCTCTGGGTACATGTCTCTTGGGATTATAGTTCATGCATACCTAGCCACCAAGAGCTCAAGAGATTCATTATTGAGACATCAATGTGTGCTGAGGGGGCACGCTATCGAGTTAATTCTGCTAGACTTTAGTTGTCACTTAGACGAATGTCGATCTATATTTTGTCTGTTGGAAGACTTTGATTGAACCAACGGATCTCATTCACCACGTTGAGTTTGAATCAGACTTAAATTGGTTCGATCATCGATGAGTTTGTCCAGACAGCCTCGAATGATGAAACAAACCACGCGAATGTGTCTGAAATATGGAATTTGTTTAGAAAAAAACACTTTTAAGCTTTCAGAGCCTGCATCTAGTAACACCTCTTAGAATCTTTGGATCCTTAAGATGGAGCCAGAGACGGTGACCCGTCAAAACATATGCCAACCTTCTGACTTAACCATACACTCACTTAGAAGTTGTGATAGAACACTATGTTAAATGGTGTGCTAGGCTAATGATTAGGATGTCATGCAGTCTTTTTTGATTTCCTAGATATAGTTCTCTATTAGTTTGGTTGCCCTGGGCAAGCATCACTTTTTGTGTTTTTGGTGTGCTTGCATGTTTACTCATTTTGATATGCATGATAATATATTATGTCAATCTTCTTACAGTGAGTCATGCCTAAAATACACACAACAAGCGTAACAGAGAGGAGCAATGTAATGATTTAAATACTAACACTTTTATGCAGACGCTGCTTAGCACCTCCCGTCTGGCATAACTCATTTGTGTTACATATGATTGGCTTTGCTACTAATATTGTTTTCATGCAAATCGAGTCTTTTTTGTTTTTTCATATGTACCTTTTAGAGTTCCTAAAAGATTCCTATAATAGAAATAAGGTACGAGTACGGGTTTCGAGGCATATGACGGTCGGAACCACATTACAGAGAATAGAAGACACTTGCTCGTGTCTTGTACCTTAATTCTAACTTCCATTTAAGTATAGTATTAGGACCAGGAATGTACTCATACAGATGCAAGAATATTTCTTTTCTGGAATATGTTGTAGACCGAACAACACCCAATCTTTTATTGTTTAGTATTTGGCTTACTTTACTGTTTTACTAACATGTGTGTGTGCTCTAAACTTGTTTCGCCCTTTTTACCTTGTGGATTGTTTGGGAATTGTGTGGACTGATCCCGACTTTCTATATAGATATAAAATGCGATGTATGCGATAATATGTTTAATTTCTTTAATAGTTATTCTTAATTTGCAAAAAAGCCAAAAACTTTGATCCAAAGCAAAGCTAAGTAAGTTTTCCTCTATGAAATAAATAAGAATACAATTATAATATTTAAATATGGGATATTACGCAAGTATATGTATCATTATCAAGTAATATACAGCTTTTTGATTAAGCCGTAAAAATTGAACCCACAGGGAAGACTGCAATTTGCACTTAAGAAAACTAGAAATTTTAGATGATAAAAATCTATTTAGCAAAATATTTATACTTAAACTTAAGATGTTATAATATGAATGAAAATTCGATTCTTTTTGTAATTTTTTATTTTATGAAAATAAAGTAAGCAACTAATTAACTTAACTAAATATTTGCAAGATGAAGATTATATAAGTAAAATATTTTTTTCCTTATCATGAATCAGTAATAAGTATAAAAATTTTGTTGGGAAGTATGCTAAATGTGTTGTGCCAAATAGCAGCAATAATATTTTTTACCCTTACTAGAGATGCTATAAAGAACATTGACTAATCTATAGTTTGAATAAATCTTGAAGACTGGTTAGATAAGAAAGATACTAGATCTTACTCTAGAGTTCCCTCTTCTCCCTTCACCTGGGGACTAACATCTGTATCAAAATCTAAAACTATAAATTAAATTGGGGGCTTTAGCCTGTCACTCTAAAGTCCTCTAATTCTACACCCTTGTAAAGTTTTTTTTCTCTATTTATTTGCACTCAGCCCCATGAACTACATTCTCATTCATGAAATCAATGTGTGATTTTAACAATTTGTTGACTGAGATAATGTCATCTCGGATCTTACATGTTCTCACAGCAGGTATTAATATCTTAATTGACTAAATCAAGAAGTAAATGAAGTGCAAGATTTAAAATCATTACAACTTCTTCCAACATTGAAGTTTAATATTTCATACAACTTCCTTTAGACACTCAATCACTTATCATTTTAAGTAAAAAGATAAATAAAACTACTCAGAATCTATGGAGAAAACACAACCACACATGAGTTTAAAAGTAGAAATCATGCACACAAACAAGAAATCTAAATAAAAACCAAGTGTAGTCACAAAGATAAACACTTATTTCAAATCTTCTCCACCAAATGTCTTGAAGTTCCTTTGAATTCTCTTCATTCACTCACAATACAAACTAACACTCATAATAAAATGAAAGTGGCTGGCGGCGGCGACGGCGACTTGGATGGATGGTAGCTGTAAAATCTGATGGGTGGTTGGCCTCTGGTGGTTGGCTCTGATGATCCAATTCTTCTTTAATAAAAATCCAAAAGGCGTCTTGGTTTCCCTTCAAAATGTGCCTCAATTCAAGTAATTTTCTAGAAGTTGCCTCCTTGAAAGTCAATTGAATGAATTTTCGTGAATGAATTTTCGTATCCATGAATGAATTTTCGTATCCATGAGATATTTCCCACTTTTTTACTAAGGGTTGCTTCAAACACCTCTTCAAAAATTAATCTAAATTTAATGAATCATCAAATAACGACTACTAGCGCTTAAGCATGGGGTATCTGGTGCATAGGCGCGAGCCTCTAGCGCTTAGGCGCCCAAGTTCATTTTTGCACCTTTCTTCATTTTTTGCTCTAAATTTGACCATTTTTCACCCCTTTTAGCATTTTTTATCCATTTGATTGTACCTGAAAGAAAAACGCACAACTACCTTTTATTAAAGCGCAATATCTAAAAAATAGGTATAAAAATGTGTATAAAAACACTATATATTTTATGTTTATCACGGACCGCATAGGCTCATAGGACCTAAATTTTTATAAACTTTTTATAAAATTTTAAAAATAAAAATTTGAGATTAATTAAAATTTATGCTTAAAATATTCAGAATTTTCCTTGCATGGCTTGTGGGCTGAATTTAAAATTGTTTGCATGCATGGCTATACACCCATTCATAATTAAAAGAGTGCTCTACATTAGTACTTATTAGATAACTGCATCGTCTACTTGTCCTGAGGAGAAGTTCCCGCGGTTCCCCAACCTGACTAACCTGACATAAGTTTTATACTTGGGTGATTGTCTATCACGCTTAGAATGTTAGAGCCTTCTCCTACCCAGACGGTGAGTAAGTCTTCTGTGAGAGTGTTATGATTTTGTTAACCCTACCTCTCGTTTCTTTCCACTTCGACATCTTTGCCACTTTGATGGGTATAAGTCTCACTTTTGCTCTTCCTTGCTACATAAGGTCATAGGATCATAGTTTCCTTTTTTTGGCCTTAGGGCTACTGATGTTCCCTTAGATGAGGCAATTCACGGATTGCTGATTATGGGGTCTCCATTTGTGTTGGGTCGACTACCTTCATAGGTAGACTTGCAGTCCTGATAGTTTGGGATGACACATCCATGGTATCCTGACCTTGCTATCTCAGCCTGATTAAAATCATTATACCCTTCCTTTGGTAATCTTTTTTAGCTATGTCGCTCCTTTTGACGCCTCATCAATGTCATCTTGTAGGCTCCGTTTGCTGATAAACCACCGCCCATTTGGGATACGGTGATTTACCCTTTGCCCTTATAGCCCAGCTTGGCTTTGGGAGCATAGTGCGGACCCTATGAGTCGACTGGGTTACTTCACTGGCCTCATGTGCCAATGAGCCGCTACCCATTTAGGATGTGAGAGACTCAATATTTGCCCTGTGATTTAGCGAGAGCTTTGAAAGCCACGAGATGTTCCAATGTAGTAACCCTTCTTTGTGACACCTAACTAGTCTTCATTTAAAATGTAAACATGACTCATTTTATTGAGAGTATTCTTAGGCAACCCTGAAGATATAATTAAGCAAAGGGATACGTTTTTTTGGGAGTTGCTCTTGAGCCCATAACAAACACACATACTTGAATCTCTAGCTATGGGTTTCTTTCGTATGATTTTCATCACAGATATGTTTCTAAGGCATTTTCAACCCGATCTCATTTTGGGTGTACGTTTTTGGACTATCACGCGAAGTTTACTTCATAAAAGTTTTTCATATTATTTCTCTCGTCTATCTTCATTGTTGTATGTCTTTACATTCAAAATGAGCGGACTCTATGCAGTTATATGATTGTAACAAGGATGTATTGCATATACAAATTGTAGGTACATGATTTCAATAAAATACATAAATTATAGAAATTGCAGTTATATATATTAAAGGAAACAAAATGTCTTTCCCAAAATCATTTATATATGTTCAAGCTCATATGTGTACAAAAGGCTTTCACAGTTTGTTTCCATATTACATTTTGCATGCTTACAAAAAACATCTAGTAAATGTCTTGAAGACTTCTACCTGTACACAAATTTCTAAACAAAACAAAAATTTTTAATGTTTTAAACACATGTTCAAATTTTAAATTTCCATTTCCACTTAACTAAGAAAAAAGATTCATGTCGCCGAACCCACAACTTGTTGTCATCGTCGTCGTCGTCGTACTCTCCTAACTGGAAAAAAGGACATAGGCCTATTTTGAAAATTATGCCCAACTTCATGCATTGTAACTATTGACTCCAGGGTGTTTGCAGGTGCTTTTGTGATGACCCCAAAAGCCCACATTAACTGCATTTATGTACTTTATCATTTTTTGCATGTCATTGGCAGTCACATTCGATCATTCCTTCCTTCATAAAGTCGATGTAACTTTGTAAGCCACGCTATATCTGTAACAAGTACAACCCCGTTAGTATCAATTGAGAAGGAGAAAATGCAACACAACAAAATATCACTCGTAGAAAACAAATTGATCATCCACATATATGTGCCACAAGAGATGCTTCCTAGTGAGTATGAAACCCAGTGCAGGAATGAATACATGGTAGCTCAAATATATGCCACTATCATCAACTACATATTTTATTTTCAATATCTACTTCATAACTTCCATAATAACCGTCAACCATGGCCTTGTATGTTAGCAACTGTAATATAATAATTTGCTCCTTACTGATGATTATTTTTCGGACATATTCTTCATTAAAAGGAATTTACTCTCCCTTACATCTCGATATGTTCATTTGTCATTTAGTTCTTTGCTCAACTAACATTTTTCCAATCATATCAACCAAATCAACTATTAGTTTTCCTCTAGCCTCACCAATTTTGGAGAAATTATTCTGCCATTTTGTTTTTATATAATGATTTATTGTCTCAGGCGAGAAATCAATTTTGACCATGTATATGATATATTGAGAAGATAAAAATAGAAGTGCAGGCAGATACGCAACAATTCAAGAGATCTATATAATACGTCAAATCTTGTGGCTGTCATAGGAGTTATAGTACTGCTTAATGTTTTTCAACTTATGCTCGACATTTGGAAAAACATTTCCATTAGCTTGTTCCAGCCCTTGCTCGATAAATGAAATGAAGGCTAAGGTGCAATCTTAGAAAGAAATACATCATATAAATTCTCTAAAAAACATTCCCATATGTTTTTTAGATTTGGTTTCAATGGCCGCAAATGGTAAAATAAATAGACCATTACTTCCCTCTAATAAATTTGTAGATAATAATACAACTAAATATTTTGATTTTAAATGGCATGCATTAAGATCTATAATTGCCTGCAACCAACAAGAAAATCATTGACAGTTGCCTTGAAACTTTAAAATTCCCTTGAAAGAGTTGTGATCACCTGTCGATATTGTTAGAGCCAGAAATGTGGGCGCTCATCAGTAATTGTTTCAAATGGACTAAAAATCATATCATGAGCTAACTCTCTTGAATGCCATAGTTTCAAATGAAAGTGGCAAGCTACATGCCGTCTCTGTACTAATATTTATTTGTTTTAGCAGGATGTCAATCAATTTCTTATTCATATCTTATTTCTCTAGACAGCCAAAATACACATGGTTTCCTTATTCCTGATTCTATCAAGAACAATGATGTGAAGCTTCAAACTTTCTCACTTATGTTTGGCCATCTGCACACAACGACGCCTTTACTCTCTATGGACAACCTGAGTGTAAGCAAATAGTTAATAACTTGTATCCTGTCATGTGTTAATCTACACTCAAAGAGTGCTCTATATTTGCTTTTGATCAAAGAAACTAAAAATATCAGAGAACTAATAAAATTGGTACCAACTTAAATAGTTTTAAAATAATCCAAAGACCCAATATTATATATCTTAAGCGCATTGACACAATCATCAATATCATAAACAATTGAATTTTGATAGAAAGCATGTTACTGCTATTTATAATTTGTCTTGCATCAAAACATCTTTCAATATTTGATTATCTTGTCATGTAATAAATATCTCTCAGCTTGGCCACTGTCAATAGGCTATCTCACCTTTTCATTCATTCGCGGTGCACATTGTTTCAATCACTTTAGTGAGCATATGAAAATTAAGAACGTCTTTGCCAAACTTAATCATTTTTAGTTTTCCTCCTCATACTTTCTTCTATCCTTACTTTAATAAAAACCACCAAATTTAACCGTAGTGAAATTCATCTTCTTGATATCCACGATCATAACTCCTAAAAGATGTATTGACAATGAAAAGATCATTAGAATAAAAAAACCTTTCTATGAAAACAAAATAAAAATTTATACTATATGAAACAGAAGCATAAAAATGAAAATCATAGTTTCAAAATTGAAACAAAAATGGTACAAATTGTAAACAGCCTGAATTTCAGTAGTGAAATTCAAATAGAATGTTTTGGAAGTATGCAAGTAGAATGGTTTGGAACAAGTAAATAGACATCTTTGGCTCGAAAAGTCAGAGAACTAGATGTTCTCTTAAAACTGACAATGGCGTCATATTGAAGAACATATGTGGAGTTTGACTTCTTGTTGTTAACTCTCTTGACAGTAAGCCATTCATGCTCTCCGTGTTCTCGTCAAGTCCTTGATCACCTCCTAAATGCTCTCTCTCCACCCAAGGGTTTTAGTAAGGATCAATAATTAAAGTCCCAAGTTGACGGATGTTATGCTGAGTTTGGCTTTTGCCAAGACTTTGGTGCAGCGAGGGAAGAAAGAAAGACTATGACTTAGGTAGTATTTATGACGCCGTTTAAGATTTTAGGAAATTATACACTGTTTTTATGGTGTGAGACATGTAAATTATAAGGTTTAGAGTGGAATGAATGTAAATCCCGCTATGATAAAAATACTAAAAATGCTAATATTTTTTCGATGCTTAAATTCTTTCATGAACTGAATACTATAGTATGAGGCAAGGAATAATATAGGAGCATGCTTGACTTGAAATGCTTAGGGGAAGATTATCCAAAAACTTCCATCAAGTGCTAAAAATGAGTTAGTCATGCTAAAGTACCATATGGATAGCAGCAATAGTAATCAATCAGCATAAAGGGGAAGAAAATTATTCATGAATCAATAATATCAACAATGTCAATCACCAAAAATGCGTAGTGTAGCTTCAGGATGCCGCTAATTTAAATATGTATCTGTAAATGAGTACAGATGTACAGTAAGGTTCAGCCTGCAACTATAGACAAAAGACTGATAAAAATGGTAAAAATTTTTTGGGAGACCATTTGACAGCAGCGACTACTAGACAAAAGAAAATCACACGTAAGAATAAGAATAGTGGATTTCTTTGGAAACAATTTGGCAGTGGTATGTGTTAGACAAATTGCTGTCTAGAGGAGGCTTGGTTTAAATGCCTAAGTGGTGCAAAAACGACTATTGCCAGCCAAGCACATCACCAAATCAAGTTTAGAACCAGCCAAATGAAAACATATTTAAATTAATCCCCCAAAAATCAAGGACAAGGGAGTACAACCACAACATATTCACTTCTAAATTAGATACAACTTAAAATGAATAAATCATTGCTCCTAAAGAAACTTAAAACCTAAAAGGAATTTCACATCAATGACAACTCATGCTCAAAGAAAGTCAGTTGATGTCGGACTATAAACAACACATCTTCTAATCCAGCACATCACCAGAGTATGCACGCCATCGTTCTGAGAAACATTAGAATTATTTACACTACCTACAAATGTTTTTCATTTGTGTTATTCGTGTGTTGGCTCCTAATACTCACCGAGTAAATAATAACCGGCCCCGTATGTGCCAGATAGATGAGTTTTCCTACAATTATTTGATATCTTCACTTATCCACAACAATGTTTTCTTTTTCCCTATTGACTTTTAATCCGGATTCATTGAAATATCAGCAGACTTGCATCCAACAATCTATTTCTCCTTTAGTAGATCTAGGATGTATTAACTATGTGATATAATAATGCCTTTCTTAGACGTTGCTTTCTCCAAACATAGAAAATATAACATGATTTCTAGGTCATTGATTTCAAACTCGATGACAAACACTTCTTTAGTTTTGAGAATCTCTCTTTTATCACACCAAAAAGAATCATATCATCCATATATACTATCAGTACAATAATTTAACATCTTTAAGTGTATTTTATACATAGAGTATGATCAACTTGACCATTAGAATGCCCATTAGATCTCGTAATTTTTATAAACCTTTCAAACCACTCTCTTGATGATTGTTTAAGCCCATAAAGACTTCCTGAGTTTACATGCTAGGTGTTTGTAAGAATCATTCTCAAGCCTTGGTCGTATCTTCATATACACTTCTTCCAGAACCTCATTCAAGAAGACATTTTTATGTCAAATTGATGCAAACCACATTCATTGTTAATTTTTACTAAAAAGTGAACTCCAATAGTGTTAAGTTTGGCAATTAGTGTGAAGGTTTTTTGATAGTCGATCCCATAGGCTTGAGTGAAATATTTTGCAAAAAGTGTCATGACCTGATTCGGGACTACTATTAACCCAGAAGGAAACAAACGATCGCATAATATGAATTAAACTTTCTATATCCAGTTACTATTTAACAAATTTAAAAGAATTAAAATAATATATGTAAATTTATCTCGTTACTAGTCTATGTCTTCTGTAAACTTTATCTTTTATAACGTTCATCGTTGATCACTTAATTAACCTGCAAATTTAGTTTAAAATAATTGTGATCGAAACGAGTCAGTGAATACTCATACTCATAAATCACAGTAATACATGAAAAAATAAGACAAATGTCAGTCAATTTTTTAATAAATCAATAACAATATTTGATGTTATTCACATAATATTTATATATTAATAATATATCAATATTATTCTACATCTATACAATCTTCATAAAAACACCGTCTAAAAATTATGTCAATTAAGATACATCAATGTCAATATCTTTTTTCATATACATGCATGAATACCTTAGTGTTCCCCTACTAGTACCATCAAATGGTAACTCTATTATAATTAGGCATGCACATACAAGCAATCAACATAAACATATTGTTTATGTTTCATAGCATTTGATTCAACATAATATATAAAGCATCCACTAAATGCATCAGAGTAAGTAACTATAACATTCATAATAATATGACCAATAAAGAAAAAATCTCAATCAGAATATAGCACGTGCAAGTGTCATTAACTACAAAATAGTTGAAAAGAAACAATTTATTACTAGAGATTAAAAGTATGATTACTCACCTCGATGACAAATGATTTGTTCTTGAATTCTTCTTAACTTTAATCCTTTTAGAATTTAAGCCTAAAGTAAACATGGGTATTGTTTTATTATTTTAATAAAATATTTACCTCATACTAATTTTCATTATTATGCTTTATGTAATCACGCTAAATTTTCTATTTAATCAAATAACCTAATTAAAGCTTACCTTATCAGTCGAACAAAAGTTTCTTCCTCCCTTTGCGCTTGACTTCGATTCACAGCACATGAAAGCTCAACATCGGCTCCCTCCCGCAGGAATTCGACCCTTCTTCCTCTCCTCTTCTTCGCTAGTTAGTCAAAGCCCTTACCCGCAAACGCACATCTCCTTGCTTTGCTCCATCCTGCTCGAGGAGTCGACGTCGTCCTCTTCGTTGCTCGACCACGACGCCGATACGTCTCGAGCCTCTTTGTCGTCGGTTAGAATGCCTCCCACACCGTCCTCCTCCCCATCGTACGCGGTTCGACTGCCAGCTAAGTGAACCTTGCCTTAACCGCCTGTTTTATAGCTGAACTCATCGTGTAGGCTTTCGATTCATCTCCCTCTCTTTGGCTTCCCGACTCCTCACTTCATCTTCCTTTTGTTTGTTTCCTCGACCCCTCCGTTCCTCTTCCTTGATTAGTTGCCCCCTTCTATTTGTAACATAACTATTACAATCTTCCCCAATTATAAAAAATTTATCCTCGAAATTTAGAAATGGACCTTAAGCAAGCCAACATTAGCTATTTATAAAACTAGGGGCATTCAATAAAAATAAAAAATAATCACTATAAAGCTAAAGACTCGATGTAAGGCGACTCAACTATAATACTGAAACAAGAAAGTATGTTAGGAAAATACCCTTATATAAGAAATCACCAAACAAATCAAACATCAATATCATCAACAATGGTAGATTCTTCAAATCCACTAAGGGAATATACTCGAATTCGAACATGTTGTCTTGGTTGACATTGGGTAGAGCTGAAGCCATACACTATCTTTTTTCTATCCACCTGTAGTCTTCTGTGAAAGAGCTCCACCTGATTCTGATTTTCAACGCTCTTTAGGATAACAGATGAACAATATCTTTTCATATGATCCGACTGACGACACTAATAACAAGTGTTAAAGCCCATTAAGCATTCATATTTATGTTGTCTTCTACATTTGGCACCAGTGACTACTATACCCTGAGTCGTACATCTGCTAACTTCACCAGAATTGTTCTTAGACTTCTTTCCATTAGATCCTTCTAAGTGATCTACATGCTCACCTTCATCATTATTCTTCCACTTGTGCATCTCCTTACGCTTCTGATTGTATGGTGTGGCACATACACGTTATGCAAACAAAAAGGATGATTACTTTATTTGAATTTGATTGAATGATTATTCTATTCTTTTTGGATCATAACCAAATAAAAAATTGTCGAGTTATAAAATTCCATAGAAAACTTGGTTATTCAACTTAGGTGAAATAGTAATAGTCATGGGTATACTTGTATACTACAAAATTGGAATGAAATCTAATCTATTTCATTTCATCTTTGTCCAAAAGATCGCATTTTTTCCAATAAGTCTGTTTTTATGTTATTTTGTACTGTACAACTCCTTTTTTGTGGGATTGTTTTCCCCGAAAGGGGATGAGAAGAATTATAGAATGAATTGCTAGTTATGCCTAGATCTCGAATAGATGAAAATTTTATTGATAAGACCTCTTCAATTGTAGCCAATATTTTATTACGAATAATTCCGACAACTTCAGGAGAAAAAAAGACATTTATCTATTACAGAGATGGTGCGTTTTGATTTTTTATTGTTTTTTTTACCCCTCAGTTTTACGAGAAAAAGAACGTAGTTAGGAATAGAAAAAAAAGTAAATTAGTGAAATAAACCTACGCTTGGTGAAGGTGAAGTTTAGAGATAGAGCAATGCCTTCTGTCGTGTATCCTCGATTGATGCAGCCTTAGATGCTTCAATTATCAATTTTAGTATTGAGCCAAAAGTTACATCTATAGGTTCTTTATTGGAGGTCAATACTACTTCATTTAGTACCAATAGGTGGCATCGGGGAAAAAGCACTACACCTAGGAATCAACAACACAAAAACTTTGTTATAAAAAACCCTTTTCCTTATCGGTATCGGGACTAAAAAGAATGGTTAGGAAAACAAAGATCCATCTCATTCGTACTTTTGGTACCCTTATAACCATCAAAGACCGTTGAAGTAACTAATTTATGGAAATAAAAAGCGTTGAGTACAAAGAAATCTTGGAGTTAATCAAAGACCGTTGAAGTGACTTTTTCTATCCACCTGCAATTTTCTGTGAAAGAGCTCCACCTAATTCTGATTTTCAGCGCTCTTCTGAACAAGAGATGAACGATATATTGTCATATGATCAGACTGACGACACTAATAACATGTGTTAAAGCCCATTAAGCATTCACATTTATGTTGTCTTCTACATTTGGCACCAGTGACTACTGTACCCTGAGTCGTACATCTGCTAACTCCACCTGAATTGCTCTTAGACTTGTTTCCATTGGATCCTTCTAAGTGATCCACATGTTCACCTTCATCATTATTCTTCCAGTTGTGCATCTCCTTATGCTTCCGATTAAGCTGATAGTCAAACTCCACTCTTTTATCTTGTTCCACTAATACCGAATATTAATCGATCCCTAAAGGTATCAAAATTTGTCTAATCGAAGCATTTAATCCCCAAAGAGATTAGTAGCACTTTCTTCTGCAATAGCGATCAACTCTAGTGCATACATTGACAGTGCAGTGAATTTTGATTCATACTACATGACTGTCTTCTCTTCTTACCTCAACTTGATGAACTTGTTCTGCATCTGTCATCGAGTGAATAGGGGTACGAACCACTCTCTAAAAAAATCCACAAACTTCTCCCAACTTATCTTTGTGTTGGGTATGTCCCTTAACCTGTATTAACGCAACTGATGCCACCACCTTTTGGCATCTTCATCTAGCACAAACATTGTCAGTGGTACTCTTCATTCAATCGGATAAGTCATGATATTTACCTTTTCTATTCTCATTAATCAGTTCTCCGCTTTAATTGGGTCTTCAATCTTTTTGAACAAAGGTAAACGCAGACCTTGAAATATCTTGAAGTACTTATCCACAGCATTTGTCTGACTTTTGTTACGCTACGATCTGGACTCTTGAATCAGTTGAGTCATCATTGTCATCATTTGGGTGAGGACATTCGTGTTCATATTTACAGTAGGTTGTATTTCTTCATTTTCTATCGAATTTCATCTTCTGTGATTTTGGTTGCATCGTCATGTCTGAATGGATAATAATTATTACTTTAACTTTAATTTTTTTATAATTATTAAATTTTTTTTATAATTATCTTATTGTATCATTCATCACTATTTCATTAATTAATTCTAAATCATGTTCTCTGATACCACTATTGTCACGACCTGACCCGACGCTTGAAATTAACCAAAACGAGAACATGGAATTAAATTTTCTATATTTAGTTATTTTTTAACATACGAAAGAGGCACTAATCAAAATAAATTAAAATAATATCTTTAAATTTATCTTGTTACTAGTTGTTTGCATCTTCTACAAACATTATCTCTTCTAACGCTCATCATTAATCACTTGAGTAATCTGAAAAGTTAGTTTAAAACAAATTAGCTAAACGAGTAAGTAAATATTTGTACTCATAAACCACATTAATAAAATAGAAAATGAAGAAATATGCATATCGGTAAACTTTTATAAATTAATAAAAATATTTGATGTTATTCAAAAAACTTTTATATATCAATATCATTCTACATCTGTACAATTGTCATAGAATTATCGTTTAAAAATTATGTTAATTAAGACGCGTCAATATAAAATATCTTCCATATATATACACGGGTACCTTAGTGTTCTCCCACTGAAGGGGTGACTCTATTATAATCAGTCATGCGCATACAAACAATCAAAATAAACATATTGTTTATGTATTTATTGCATTCAATTCAACATACTGTATAAATCATACACCAAATGCATGAGAGTAAGTAGCTATAACATTCATAATAATATGATTGATAAAATAAAAAATCTCAATCAAAATATAACAAGTTCAAGTGTCATTAACTGCAAAATAATTAAGAAATAAATTATTAATATAGATTAAAAGTATGAGTACTCACATTGATAACAAATGAATTATTCTTAAATTTATCTTAACTTTAACCTTTTTAGAATTTAAGCCTACAATAAACATGGGTATTAATTTATTATTTTAATAAAATAATTACTTTATATTATTTGAGTTAAATTTTCATTATTATACCTTATCCCACTAAATTTAAATACCTTATCCCACTAATTAAATCAAATAACCTAATTAAAGCTTACCTCACTAGTCAAACAAAAGTTTCTCCTCCCTTTACACTTGACTTCAATCCACAGCACATGAAAGCTCGGCTTTAGCAACCTTTTGCAAAAACTCGACCCTTCTTCCTCTCTTTTTCTTCGTCAGTTAGTCGAAGCCCTTACTTGTAGACGCACAACTCCTTGCTCGGCTTAGTCTTGCTCAAGGAGTCGACATCGTCCTCTCCGCTACTCGACCTCAAAGCCAATACTTCTCAAGCCTTCGCGTCGCCAATCAGGATGTCTCCCACGCAGTCCTCCTCTCCTCCGTACGCTGCTCAACTCTCAGCTAAGTGAATCTTGCCTTGACCGTCATGTTCTATAAGCGAACACATCGCGTAGGCTTCTGATCTCCTCATTTCCTCTCCCTCATTTTGGCTTCCCAACTCCTGATTTTGTCTTCTTTCTATTTATTTCATCAACCCTCCCTTTCTCTTCTTTGACTATTTGTTTCCCCTCCCCCATGTAACATAACCGTTACAACAATTCTGGCGTTGAATCTCTCAACACCCAAATTAACTTTGCATATGATGTTTAACATCCATTTGCACCCAACCAACTTTTGATCTCGATGGAGTTTAGTAAGATTCTATGTGCCACTATGCTTTAGTGCTCCAGTCTCCTCTTCAACTGCTTTCCTCTCTTATGAACTTTCAATAGCTTCATGAATGAATTTAGAAATTTGCACATTACAATATTAGAAATAAAAGTTTTGTAGGATGATGATAGCTTCCTATAAACTACATAATATTAAATTGAATATCCAATGCAGTTTTTATTGTCACCAACAACAGAACAAGAAAGTGACAACTTATGAGTACTAGAGCTCTTGCCCAAAATGTGGATATGGCTTTTGGTTTGAGCAGTTATGTCATTGCAAGTTATCTTCCACTTGCTCAAGATTTTTCTTCCTCCTTGTGTACATACAAAGTTCATTTTTCTATTCTTCAATTTGTTGGTTGGACATCCTCAATCAGAATAGGAGGGCTTGATGGAATAGTTGGTGAAGCTCTATAGGTGTCATCAAGTGCATACCGAAATTGATGTTCATTTACACTATCTCTGAACATCAAATTTGGGGTAGTAGAATTGATTTTCAGAAAAGATGACATCCATGAAATTGTAGTACTTTTTTGTCACAAGAGTAACACTTATGCCCTTTTTGTTATTAGCATACCCGAAAAAAATATACTTGACGAATTTATGGTCAAATATTCTACAATTCTACGAAGGGATGTGAACAAAGGATATACCTAAAGATTTTATGTGGATTAGTAGAAGAAAAAACACTAAAGTAAGGATAGATAACTATCAAAACATGAAGATGTGTTTTTAAGTTAAGAGCTCAGCTAGACACTCAATTGATAAGATATATTGCAGTAAGAACGGTTTCCGCCAAAAAATATTTTGTTGATGGGACGTCATAATTGAGCTAGATATCACAAGAAGATGCATGTTCTTTCTCTCAACTATTTTATTTTAATGTGGAATATCAATAGATGAACTCACATGAATAATTCCATTTTTTAAATAGAAAGAACCCAAAGATGGAGTTGAAATATTCCTTCGCATTATCAATTTTTACAATCTAAATTTTTGCATTGAAATTGAGTTTGAATCATGATATGAAAGGTTTGGAAGATTTGGGTTCTTTCAGATTTCTTTTTCATCAGGAACACCCAAGTGATTCGAATGTGATGCGACAAACCATCTGGCCACACATAAGTTGTTCGCCTTTGAAGGCCTCCAAATATCCATATGGATTATGACAAAAGGGTGTGAGGGTTTATAATGAGTCATGGGATAACTACTTCAATTATATTTGACAAGTTGCAAATCTCACATTAATAAAAAAATAATTTCTTTATTGATAAACAAATGAGGATGCATATTGACAACATAATTGAATTAAGATGACCCAAATAACAAAGCTACAATAAAACCTGCATTCGATAAAGATGGACTCAACATACTCAATAATTTGAGGAATATATGTGTGTTTAGAACGGCTTTCCTTCAGCAGGTATGAACATTGATGCTTTTTAACATTACCAATCCCCTTCCCTAACTCCACTACATGTAATTCACAAGAATTTGCAGAGAATTTAGATGGACATTTCATGTCATAAGTAAACTTATTGATTGAAATTAAATGGTAGTCCAATTGTGGTAAATATAAAATAGAGAAAAGAATAATATCCTCAGAGAATTTCACATCTCCTATCCCAGCAAAATTTAAGTCTGATCAGTATACAAGTCTTACCGATTTGGATGTAGAAGCCTCCTGATAGTTGACCAGAGCATTGATTCCTCCAGTCATATGATCAAAAGCCTGAATCTATGATCTAAGTTCTAAATCTCTCATTAATAGTAAGATGGCAAAAGAATATATTATCTTAGTGCGTCGCGAGGTTGGTGCGCTGCTCTTAATTACCTCTAATGAGTTTTTCATTACTTCAAGTTGTTCCTTGGTGAATGGTTCAACCAACCCTTAGAATGAGGTAGCAGCATTAGCCTTTTGCTCTTGATTTTTCTTTCCCTGTCCAAGTTTCCAGTCTACAAGCTTTCCATGAAGTATCCAATATGTCTTTGATATGTGCAATCTTCTTGCAATAGTCACATATGATACGATTTTTCTCAAGCTTCGAGTCATGAAAAAAATTATGAGAGTACAAACTCGAGCTTTCAGTACTTGATGAACCCCCATTTCAAATCTGCATCAACTTCTTTCTACTCTCTTCTCTCCTAACTTTAGCAAAGGCTTCATGAATAGTTGGAAGAGACTTTGTTATCATGATCCTACGTCCCACATCATCCAATTCTTGAGTTAGCCCTCAGGAATTTGATAGTTCTCTTCTTCTCGATGATGGATTTAAATATCACAGCATCATGTGGACATTTCCACACATATGTCTCAAACAAATTCAATTATAGGAAATACTTTGTCAAAATGTTAAAGTATTGGGTGACGCTTAGTTCCCTATGATAAGAATTATGAAGCTTAGTTTTGATTCCAACTAATTTTATAGTGTTCTCAATGATGAATTATGTCTCTCTTACAATCTCCCAAATTTTTTTGATAGTTGCATCGAGTAAAAAGTTTTCTCCCATTTCAGTGGCTATTGAGTTGACTAGCCAAGACATTATCATATTATCTTGATTCTTCTATGTGCGGTGGTTAGGGTTAGTGATCTAAGAACTTCGCATTCTCCTATGGAATGTTTCTCTTTCCACCTATCACAAATGCATATAAACACAAATTGGGGCTATTAAAGATAGCTATGATTATTGAGGTTATGATTTCTGATAAAGTTAGAGAAGTCAGTTGTCTAGATTGAATGCCGATTTTTTTGACTCAGAGGTAACCTTCAGAGTATTTAGGGTTGTTGTTTGTTGTAGGAAAAGTTGGTTGGACTGTAAAATCAGCTGTTGTTGTTGTCGTTGCAACCTAGGAGGCTTCCTACACAAGACCTGTAGCATGAAGGAATTTTTTTTTGTTTTGGTTGCCCTAGTCAGACATTATTTTGCTTGTGCTTTTGTGTTGATTGAGTGTGAACATGTACAATAGTATATTAGGGGCAGTTTTTCTTGCAGGTGCCGTGATAAGCTCCCCCCGCAAAGCATGTCTTATATGTGTTGCATGAGATAACCCATGCTAACATTTTTTGTAGGTCGAGTTCTTATTTTTCTTTATCATGTATTTAATAGAGTCCTAGGATTGAGCCTGTATTTGAAATAAGAAAATGACATGGGTTCCGAGGTGGATGATGTCTCAAACAACGTGACAGGGACAAGGAGCAGCAGCTCATGTCTTGTACCTTCATCATGAATTTATATTCTTGTATAAAATTAGATCTAGTCATGTATATGCGGAGTCCAACCGCTTTAACTTCTTTTCTGGAAGATGTTGCCGACCCAGCGGCACTCAACCTGTTATTATTTATTTGTTTGGCTTGTTTACTTTCCTGCTTCTTGCATGTACTTTTTAGTTTCGACATCTTTACCTTGTGGTTTGTCTGAGAATTTTGTATTATAATTTAGGCTCTTTAAAGAATTAAAATTATAAACGTTTTGCAAAAATCCTAATAAAAAATTAAGATAAATCAAAGTTTAGGATTAAAATATTTCAAGAATTTAAAATTTGCACTTTGCTTTTCTACATAGCCTTTGGCCCAATCATATTAATAATGTCTCCACGCTTAGAATTGCAGTAGAAAATAGCATCATATTGCATGTTTCAAGGAAAAGCCCCCGTACTTCTCCAACTTGACTGGCCCATATTAGATTTCTACTTTAGGTGGTTGTTTAGTGGGATTGCAGTGTTAGAGACTTCTACAACCCAGACGGGGAGTAAATCTATTGTTGAGTATTTTCAGTTTTATAGCTGGACATTTTTTTTCTCTTCCTTTTGGTGGCATCTTCGCTAATTACTTGACGAGTATAAGTCTTATCTCTGTGAACTCTATATTTATAGGTCATAGGACTTAGAATTTCCTTCTTTTGACTTTGGGGCTACCGAGGTTTCCTTGGACGATGCAATTCACAGATTGCTAACAAAGAGTCTTTGGTTGTGTTGGCTCGACTAACTTCACGACTAGGTAGACTTAGGGTCTTAATATCTCAGAATGACGGATCTGTGGTATCCTGACACAACTATTTCTACCTGATTAGGAATACTCTACCTCTCCCTTATTGAGCCCTTTCGAGCTCTGTCATCTTATGATATCTCCTCTGAGGCCCCAATTGCAGATATGTTACCACACATTTGCAATACGGTGATTTATCGTCTACTCTTATGGCTTAATTTGGCCCTAGAAGAATAGTGTGGACCCTATGAGTCAACCTGGTTATTTCATAGGCCCAGATTGTTGATGAGTCGCTACCCATTTGGGCTGCCGTCTATTCCCTCTCTGTCATGTGGTTTCGCGAGAGCTTTGAAAGCATCGGGATGTTGCTGCGAGATAACCATCCTTTCGGTGACATATTTACCAATCATGATATTGTAAGCCTCGAGAGATCCCACAAATCATCTCTCAAACTCTTCTTTCATACTTCAAGCATTCTCTGGTGCAGAACTCCTTAGAAGCCCTAAAATTAGATTTTATAGCATGAATCACGGTTTGGGCCATCAAGCTTCCTTCCTAAAGAGTTTCTCGCCCGTCGACGTGGTCATGCAGTTCTTCTATTGGGGTCGGCATGGCCACGCCTGATTGTGGTGTGGTCACGCCGCCCTACTACAATATATGGTGTGGTCATGTCGGCCTGGTTCGATCAATAGCTTGGTCACGCCACCTTTAGGCATGGTCACACCACTTTGAGACACTTTTTCGGTAGATTTTCTCATTCCAACTTGTTCGTGTTCAATTACTGCATCCAACATAACATGAACAAAATACTTTACTCAAGCGTAAATCTGTGATAAATAAATGAAATTAAAATGAAAAATACAGGAAAATAATAAGTAAAATGACGTAAATTGGCGCATGTCAATATACTGTAATAAACCCAGAGTATGAAAGTCACAATGATTTGGATTTAAGAATATTACATTCAATCATAAAGCATGCAAAAACAAATTCTCCGAATTCTATTGATCACTTGATTAATTGAATAGAAGTTTGTGATTTTTTTAAGGATGGATATGAGTAGAGATGCTAATTCGGGTCAGCGGGTAGAGTTTGGGTCTGACTCGAAAATCGAACCCAACACGAATATAAACGTGTCGAAAACTAAATCCCGACCCCGACTCGCTAACCCGAACCCGACCTGAATAATAAATGGGTTGAATTATCTGACCCAAACCTTACTCGAAAAATATTCGAGTCAAACATAACCCTGATTTTTCGAGTCGTGTTGGCGTGTAGGGTCAATTTTTGACACCCCTTGACATGAGTGGATGTTAGGTATAAACTCTGACAATTAGGCTTAAAAATATGATTGTAACTTTCTTATTATGGACACTAGTGTGAAGATGATTTTACCTACCATGGGATATTGCCCATATCAAACAGAATCTTGTTGATATGACAAAGAGTGTTTTCCCAATTCTCTTTCTATGTTAACGCTAAGGTTATTACATTTGGCAAAATAGAAAATGAAAATTTACATATGTCACGCATGATTCTTATGTATTTACATATCTCACACCTAAACTTTCATATTTACATACATAACACTTTGGTGCTTTAAACATATGCATAAAAAAAATGAATATTTCAATTTTAAAAATTGGTAATAATATTATTTTTTATGTAATATTAAAGATTTGAGTGTTATGTGTGTAAATATGTTTAGGTGTGAGATATGTAAATAAATGAGTATTGTATGCCACGTATGTAAAGGCCCCAATAAAAAAAATATTAGCATAATATTTCTCTAAAAATAGTTTTGATAATAGAGAGGGTGAAGTCAAATATGCCTCGTGTCATTTGCCAACAGTTTAACACTCATCTATTTATTGAAATTTATTATTTTAGGCACCTCTGATTATTTTAAAGATTGATGAGCATTTTTCTTCTGGATTAGCCCAAAAGTCGACATGTGGCTACTATTCATCCATTCAAAAATTATACCGTTCTTTCTAGATGTAATCTTAAAAATAGATTTAGTTAAGAAGTGGTGTAGGTTATAATGTAAAGGATTTGAAAACATTACTTCAATTTGGAAAGATGTTGTGCTTTCACAGAACTTTTTACTAATGTGCCACTAATATATACATACATTGTGTGCCTACTAAGATCCTTGAGATCTTAATCATGAGAAGATAATATGTAGTACTAGCATTCTTTAATCCAAATATTGGGATGTCAAAAATTGATCTGACAGAGCATCTCAACATCTTGATTTGGGTTGATCTTTTTAATTTTTTATTTGAATTTGGGCCAAAAATCCTAACATATTTAATTTTTTGGGTCACGTTTGGATTTGACCCAACAACCAAAATTGAATCTTCAACCCAAAATTGACTTGAATATGAACCATCAACACAATTTGACCCAAAGTTAACCTAAAATTGACCAAAGTTTGACCCGAATAACTATCAACTATGTATTAAATGGGTAAAATTTAGGTTAGTCGGGTTGAAGGTGGGTTGAGTTTAAGTTAGACTTATCCCTCGTTTAATATTTTAGTCAAGTTCATATCAGACAATTTCGAGAGGGTCGATTTTTTGTTCAGATCCAAACCAAACCTATAAATATGATTTGACAACCCTAACCAAATGGCATTATTTAATATCACTGTAACCGTTTATTCATTTAGAAATGAGTTGCACCTTTATCAACATGATTCACTTTAATTTGCTTATATATCAAATAGGCATCCATAATATTAAATATTTGGCGTCCAGATATAGTATCCACTAGTTGATCTATATAAAATAGAGGTAAGCTATCTTTAGATAATAGTTGTTCTAATCACAGTAATTTAAAAATATTCTAAGAACTCTACTTTCTTGACCATAGCTATATTGGACAAGCAAGTGAGATAAATAATGGCTTCTGAGGGTTTAAGAATTTTTTTTTTAAATTTTTTTAGTAATAAACTTAAACATTAAAAAAAATTAAGAATATAATGTATTATGACCAATCCCAAGCATACATGCTATATTATAAGCAAAGATATCGTGATTTTGCCATAAGAATTTACAAACTTTAGACTTTCCCTCTAAAAGAGTGAAGAACCAACTTATATTGTTTATGAAGAATGCTCATTTCATAATAGGGTACGAATCAAGTTTATTCTCAGCTCATTGAGGTTGTGACACTAAAAAATTGATTGGAGTGGCCTCCCAAATATAACATTATAAGCTAACTCCGACTTGATCATAAAAAAATAAAATTAATTGATTTTCTGGTTGATGAAATTCTCCATGAGGAAAGAGAGAGAGAAAGAGATGTTGTTTCTTCCACTCCCACAGATTGATTATAAAATTCATACAACGACCATATAATTGGTTACAACTTCTTAATCAAGCCCATAGCAAGGAATGAAAAAAAATAAAAATACTAACATTATCAATCAAGATTCTCTTAATATTACAATAAAAACCGCTAATCCCGGTATTGATAATAAGCATGTTTTGACGTGAAACTTGACTTGCTTTCAAATCATAATTATTAAATGTGGTAGAGTGATCAACGCATGGTTTTTTGTATAATTACTCTTTAGAAGTGGTAAGTAAGACTTAAAGAGGATAATAATGGTCCTCCATTAATAGTCTCAATCTCATCAACTTGAAAGCTTTTGTCTTGATATATATTACTTCGGTTGTTATCATTTTGCCTTCTCTAGGATTAGTCTAGTCTGAGTAGGTTGTTTTGAATGAATTAATTAAGATAACATTAATGAATCAATCTCTCAATATCTTCAACTAATTGTTTATATTTTTTTGGTAATATATACATGACTATATTAAAATTGATAAATTATACTTGAATTGTAGTATTTGGCTTTAATAGATTAGGCCACTTAATAGTTTCTTCATTTCGAATGGATAACACATTGACGCAAGATGTGTGTGGTGGAATATACTCCTTCTGAGCATTAATATTCATGCTATTGCTGAGAAGAACAAGAAGAAATAAATTGATTTCTTTCTTATTTGTGCTTTCTTAATAAAGATGTTATGACATTGATATTTTAACCATTATTTGGCTTATTAAATGATGGTTCAAATTCCTTTTAATATGTTTGTGTTAATAACCTCATAATTTATAACTCAACTCTATGAATAAGGTCAGGGTAACAATAAATTTAGGAGTGTCAAAATTTGACATTATATACCAACCAGACCCAAAATCGACTAAAAAAAATTTGGATTTGGGTTGATCAAAATAACTTTAGGTCAGGTTCATGTTAAAAATCATAACCTATTTAATATTTAGGGTTGGATTCAGGTTGACCCGCCAACCAAAAATTGACCCACTAACTCAAAATGAACTCGAAATTGACCTGTCAACAAGAAATTGATCCGACATTGACCTAAAATTGACCTAAATACCTATTATTTATTATGCTAAACTAGTTATACAAGTCAAGTATAAGTTGGACTTTCTGATCCAAAAAATATTCGAGTCAGGTTTGGGCCATGTAATTTTAGGTTGGGTCAATTTTGGGTCAAACCAAAACTAGACTTGCAAACCCAATTTAATACCCCCTAAGCAGACTGTCTCTTGCTTAACAAGGAATAAAAAGGTTGAAAAAACCTCTTAATAACTCAAAGACAACTCTTGGAATTGAGTGGATTTCAAAAAGAAAATATTTGATGACACTTTTTTCTCCATAATGATTTGTAAATCCCAAACTATTGAGTGTGATCTTAATGATTTGTTTGTTGGAGATGAATTAATCTATTATGAATCTAAAAAGACAGGTAAAATTAGTATAATCCTTTTACAGAGAGATTAAAGTTCAATAATCAATAGACCCTTGAGAGAGTGGACAAAACTCGATAGAGGAGTGCATCTCAAGCTTGTTGAATATGCATGGTGATCGATATCTTGTAAGAATTAGAGGGCTCATTATAACAATCTATAGTAGGCATTTTAATTTTATGAGAATTATATGTTGGAAAATTATAAGCATTTTAAATTTTATGAGAATTATATGTTGGAGAATTTCATTAGTTAGGAATGAAAACTGCAAAAAGCTGCATTGAAGGGTAGACTGGCTCTTAATACTCCTGGGAGTCCTTTTTGATCGAGGAATCACATTTTTTCTTGTATGGTATTAAGAGGGGCTAGGCATGGTTAGATCAAGCCAAGGGTGAAAGCATATACAACATAAGAAGGATAAGGTGCATATATATACATATTTTTCTCATAAAAGACATTAAATTATTGCATGACAAAAAAAAATTAAAATAAGAAAAAAAATGTTCTTGCTTTCCAAGATAATCCCATAAAAATGAATTAAGTGAAAAAAGCATGACTCACTAAAAAATTAAAAAAGGAAAAAAATGAAAAATATGATTCGGGTTCATCTTCATTTTAGTTTCACTCTTCCTAAAACATGGCATCTATCAAATCATCGAAGGGTTTGTGTGAATAATGAACTATTAAACATTACTTGAAAGTTTCCCATAGTGCTATAATATCTTTTTAAGAAAATTATGAGAGAAAATGTGGTGAAGAAATCAATAGATCATTCTATATAGCCATATCAATTTCAAAAAGAATGAAAAAACTATTTTTGTTCAAAATGTGAAAAATGATCAAAATAGAATGGTTGCGCCTACAAAAAACTCAAAGAGGTTGCAGCCGCTTACTACTAAAATATCAATTTTTTTAAGATTTTGTGTTCTTCTTTGTAAGAAGATGATTTAGAAAGAACAAATAAGTTTGCATTCACAAAAATATGCTTAGGTAGTCGATTTGCCGAGCACAGCAAAATGAAGATAAATTTATTTAATTTTAAATATTTCTTCTTATCAAAAAGAAGAAACAAGAAAATTTGAAATCTTCCTACTTAAAGAATCAATCCTACTTGATATTATCCACCATATATGTGAAATTACAGGAATCTTATCCATCCTAAAATTGGAGAAAATGGGATTACATGGTTGTCATAAATTAGTTTGTTTTTTTAACATGGTAGAAGTAAATCAAACAGGAGAACGATCTACGAAACAAAAATTAAAATGAGAAAAAATCACACCATAAAAGAATACACAAATTTACGTGGTTCGGCAAATTGCCTACGTCCACGGAGTTGCAGAGTATTTTACTACTTGAGGAATTTATATCAATCAATCACCTCGACTTACAAGAGGAATCTCTCACTCTCACTTCGTTGCTCTCTCTTCTTCTCTCTCTGTTCTTCTCTCTCTACACCGACATACATCGAAGAAACTCTACACCGAAAAACACCGAAGAAGATAAACTTACAAACCTTAAAAGAGAAATAAACTCAATTTCTCTTCTGCCACAAGCCACCAAGAAGAAGTCAAGAAAGAATAATCTTCTTCTTCTTCTTTCTTTTTCTTTCTACTGCAAGGAACTACCTCTTACACTTCTCTTCCTTCTATCTTGAGGAAGCCCGAAGAAGAACACCAATCGTGACTTAGAAACCCAAAGAGAGTCATCTGAAACCTTTAATCACGAATAGGAGGGAGCGAAAAGATACTTCGATTCACAACAGAAGAAGGCGGGAGCGGTTGGCGCCTACGGTTCGCGAACGGGAGCGGTTGGCGCCTACGGTTCGCGAACGGGAGCGGTTGGCGCCTACGGTTCGCGAACGGAGAGCGGGAGCGGGAGTTGATGCCGTTTCGCGAAACAGGAGGCGAGACTGGATCGGGCTCCAGCGCTAACAATCTCCCACTTGAAAACTGATAAACATGCAACAACGTCTTCTTCCTCAAACTGATTTCTTCCACTGACGGCATCGCCCTTTCCTACAAACATAAATCCTCCAACATGAATCCTCCACGTATGCAACTCAAAGTCTCTGTCTTCACTCCAGAAGACCAACTGAAGTTGTACACAACTTCAGTTTCTCAAGAGTAACACCCTCAGTCAACATATCAGCAGGGTTAACATAGCTTTGCACCTCCAAGCTATTTCTTATATTACTCTTGTCTCTGCTTATAACTCCCACTGCATAGGCAATATCCTGTCTCTGCTGAAAACTTTTTTCAACAAGTCTAGTATTGTACCTCTTACTACTATCAAGCTCAATCTTCATGTGGTACACTCACTTGTTCTGTAATGTCTTCTTCCCTGGTGGAAGTTCTGTCAGTTTTCACTTGCTCGAACTTTAATCTTGCAAGATTTTCTCATAGCTATGTGGTTTTTCACCATCTGTCTGTGGAACAATAGAAATGGGTATCCCAGACCCACTATCCTCTTCACTTCCATTATCAACAGAACTATGAACTGTCAGCAACAGTGCATCATGCACTTCTTCAGATACCACATTTGCGTTATTATTCTCTATCTTTTTGGGATTCCTGCAGTTCTTCCTTATGTGGTCAGTCTTGCCACAATTCCAGCAAATTGGCTGCTTACCAGACTTTGATTTTGATCTCTCTTTATTCGAGTTTTTGTTTTGTCATCTCCCTCTGAAATCAACATTCAGTGTCAAACTTGTACCTGAGATATCGCCAAAATCTGTTTTGCGCACTTCCTCAGTCAAAATCAAATCACGAATATCATCACATTTCAGTGTGGATTTACCTGCAGAACTGCTAACTGTCATCATCATGGCTTTCCAACTATTTGACAATGATGCCAATATGATGCCAATCAATGATGCCAATAATATCAGCGCACGTATCTCATCATTAAAATCAATTTCAACAGACCACAATTGATTTGTGATAGTATTGAAATCATTCAGGTGTTGATCAACAGAAATATTTTCCACCATCTTCAAGTTGAATAACTTCTTCATCAAGTGCACATTGTTATTCGCCAATGGTTTTTCATATATACCTGATAGGGTCAATCGAATAACCCCCAGAACTTGTCGATCCAACAAATTTCATTCAGCCTCAACCATCATTTCAGGTCTTTTTCTCAAAAACGAAAGATGAAGTTTCTTCCCATAGAGGTAGTTCTCTATCTGCATTCTTCAATAACCAATATTTGTGTCATCAAACTTCTCGATCCCTGAAACTTTCATTTCATTTGCAATCATCATTCTTCCTCAGATCCGAACAAATCTCTGATACCAGTTGTTGCGAAATATATAGATATACCAGTTGATGTGGTATATATATATAAATCAAACAGAAGAATGATCGACGAAGCAAAAATTAGAACGAGAAAAAATCACACCATAAAAGAACACAGATTTACGTGGTTCGGCAAATTGCCTAAATTGCGTTCGGCAAATTGCCTACGTCCACGGAGTTGCAAAGAATTTTACTACTTGAAGAATTTACATCAGTCGATCACCTCGACTTACAAGAGAAATTTTTCACTCTCACTTTGTTGTTCTTTCTTCTTCTCTCTCGACATCGAGATACACCGAAGAAACTCTACACCGAGATACACGAGATACACCGAAGAAGATCCGAAGAAGATAAACTTACAAGAGACATAAACTCAATTTCTCTTCTGCCAGAAGCTACCAAGAAAAAGTCAAGAGAGAACAATCTTCTTCTTCTTCTTTCTTCTTTTTTTTACCGCAAAGAACTACCTCTTGCACTTCTCTTCATTCTATCCTGAGGAAACCCGAAGAAGAACACCAACCGTGACTTAGAAACCCAAAGAGAGCCATCCGAAGCCTTTTTATCACGGAAAGGAGGGAGCGAATGGATGTTTCGCTTCACAACAGAGGAATGCGGGAGTGGTTGGCGCCTACGGTTCGCAAACGAGAGATCGCGACCTTTCGCAATCGCGGGAGCAGGAGTTGGCACCGTTTCGCGAAACTGGAGGCGAGACTGGATCGGGCTCCAGTGCTAACACGACTGTGAGTCACAAAGTGCCGAATTTAGATGAGGTGCAGCTGGATTTTGACCAATTGATGGAGGTAGAATATTTCAGCCTTTCCCCCAGAATGAAGTACCTTGTCGTACACAGTAAATGTTCAATGCTAGTTGTGGATTGATAGTCGGCTCGAGCTTTTTGTTTATCCGTGATTTGATTTATCTCGTTACTACAAAGTAGAGCATAGAAGTCGTCCAACTCCATTGGTTGTAGTTGGATGCGTATGACCATTTTAAAGGATTGGTAATCGGTCGGAAGTCCATTCAATGTGTAGAGGATGACATCCTCATTGTCTAAGTTGCCTCCGACGGCCGAGATATTGTCCATCAAGGTTTTGACCGCAGATAGGTATTGGGTCATGGATTGGGTATTCATAGATTCGTTATGAAGTTCAATTTTCAATTGGATTAGTCGTGATCGATTGGTAAGTTGGAGGAGTTTGTCCATGCTGATCCAAATTTCAGCCATGGTGGGTAAGTGAAGTATATATGGGAGGATTGTTGAGTGTAGAGGGCCACGATTAGATTCTGATTTATGATATGTAGATATACCATGCTTAATTATCATCTTATTTCGACCTTTTTTGAATGTTTATATTACATTTTGGGAAGCTATCTGGTGTTGTATTGCAGGAAACAAGTCAAGGGAGCAACCGAACTTTAAAACAAGGCAAAAATGAGTAATATTGAATTTTGACAACTAGTCGCCATAAATTATCCAAAAAAGATCAAATTCCCAAACGGTCAGAAAGTTGACAACCCAAAATTAGCGTTGGGGCACTAGAAGCAAGCACATAAGTGCTAACCTCAGATGCCCAGACGCTCGGACTAAAGGATTTTTTAGCCAATTTCCCGAGCGCCCGACATCCTAGCCCTACAAAGGTGGCACCTAACCTTTATACTATAGTGCTTAGGCGTCACGCCTCTAACGCCTAGGCGTCGCGACTCTAGCACCTAACCGCTGCAGCTAAAGGAGCATTAAGGCGCCTAGGCGCCACCCATGGGCACCTAAGCGCCGGTACGTGAAACTTGACCGTTTGCACGGTTAGACGCATTGTTTGACTAAGAGAGTTTACTTAAACGATGAATACGAAAATGAGTGGGCTTTTTCCTCATTTTTGTCTGCAACTTGGAGGGTAGAGCACCGAAGGAAAATACCAAAGAACATGCAAGGAGATTAGGAGAAAAGAAAAAAGAGTGTTTGGGAGGATTGTGAGAGTTTATTACTTGTTGGTGACATCTGCATATTTCTTGATTGGGAAAGAGATGAGTGCAATTAAGTTGCATTTTCTTCATGACTTCTTTATAACGACTTGGTTTTTCATGTTTAATCATAATTCTAAGTTTCTTTAGAAGAAATTTATCATGAACTGTGAATATTTTACTTGTTTCTCTCTGAATTGGAATGGTGATTGGGTTGGACTAGGAATTTTAAGATTGTTTTGCACTAATTTGCTTTTAAAAATGGTGGGTTAATTTATGAATTTAATTTACATTGAAATATGAAATGATTCCTTGTAGAACGAAAGAGTTAACCATATAAACTCATTGGAATAGAGATATTGTCAATGAATTTATGCAATCTTATGGGAGATATTTTCTTTTAGGAAGATTACGAGTTTATGGTATTAAATTTGAGACTGTTAATCTTCCTTAGACCACCAGAAAAGGATAAAGAAGAGCTCTTCTCCTTTAACACTAACTTTGAATCTATTTCATAGTTCTATTCATCACTTACTGATTAATGGGAGAAATCTCTTAACAATTGAATTTATTTAAAAATCTTTTTGTTTGTTGGGATAGAACATCGTTTAAAACTTAGGATAGATAATCAATTGAACTTGCAAATCAAACATTTCAGGCTATGACTAAGATCAATAGACAAAAACTTTTTCGAAGTTGAGTTTACATAATTCCCTATGGGATTGACAACCGATCTCAAAACCAGTACTACTGATACACCACATATACTTGTGTGTGACGTCAGTGTTTTGCAGTACTTGGAACATGATAATCTATAAAGATCCAATTCATGTCTTGAGGGTTCACCGACGGGATGGCTTCATTTGGGTTGAGGAGTTTCAGTGGACAAGGAATGGTTCCTTGTAGGATTCCAATAAAACCATCTGCAGTAAATGTTTTGTGTATTTGAGCTTTCCAAATAGGATAATCATCCACTGAGAGTGAGGTATGGGTTAGATGCGTAGGTTATGTGAGAGAAATTTCAATCCCGGTGGGATTATAGTGGTTTGTGATGTATCCGAGAATGGATGATCCTGGGTTTCAGATTGAGAGGAGGCAGACAATGTGAATGTAGGAAGTGAGTAGCAGAAGTATAGGGTTTCGGTTAGGGAGAATGTCGGAAGAGGGATTCCTCTAAATGCGGAAATTAATGGTTCCTCCGAAGAAATTGAAGAAGACTAAGAAAAAAATCGAGGATTACTCTAAATGTGGAAACCCTTCTTCTGCGCTCAAGCCACTGGAATCCCAAAAATCAAACAAGGACTGGTGGTATAGACGAATCCAACCATGAGGAAGAAGCTCTTACTTGTGAGGTAGGTTTATTTCTCACCGGACGCTGGTCTCCGATCTGCCTTCAATCGGAGTTGTCGCCAGTCGCCGATCAGGTAGAAGGAGGAGATGCCCGAATACTCTTGGGCAAGTGCTCTGATACCATGAAACGGAAACGATACCGAATCAAAAGTAGACTAAAGCCTTATTACATAACTACCCTTGTGTAGTGAATATACGTTTAAAATAAAGCTAGAGCAATAAGGTAAATATATCTATAACATGCTTCCATGGACATTCATATAAACTCGACACTGTTTGGCGCGCCTGTTTTTGTCGCGGCGCAGCACTGAGCCACGACTTTATGTCGTTTGGCACGACGGCATGCCTACGGCGGGACGCGATTCGAGTCGAACGCGGGATGCGAGCAGTACCCTGTGGCCTGGCTTTCGCACGCAACTTTTTACCTTAACTACCCCCAGGCGGCACTGAAATAGCGGGCACGGGTGACAAAGGTGAGAAGGACCCGGTGAGCGGCGGGGGACTGGGGCAGATCAAGACGGCGGCCGAAGAGCCGAAAGAAGAAAAAACCTTGCAGTGGTTTCTTCGTCTTCCGGCTTCTCACTGTCACTTCACTTCGCAGGCAATATTTCTTCCAGCTCGTCCGACTCTCTCTCTCTCTCTGACAATCCTTCATTCCCCCCATATCACAATCATTCATCTCTAATGGGTGAATGCAAAGAGGTCATGAGCACATTTGCGTTGATCGCCAACTATTTTACAGGAGTTCCATCATTTTCTCCAGCTGCTGCAAGATATTTTCCTTACTCTTGCTTGCACCTTACGTCTTACTCACCTGCTCAATTTCTTCTCTTGCACTTCTATTTTCTTATTCCAAAATTAAGGAAGACCAATTTTCTTTGAGATTTCGAAAGAGATAAATTATATTTTAATTGTTTTTAGTCTTGGTGCATGTTCGCATATTTACTTGTTTACATGGATTGACCTCACTTTCGGGGGCACTATTAGGTCATTGGTGTATCTGAACTTTTTGCTCTGTTTAGAAATGAATGTTTGCTTTTGAAGTTTAAAAAATGTGATTGTTATATTCTTCTTTTAAACAGTTTTACCCAACAGAGGTAGCATGGTAATTTTTCCAGAAACAGTTGTTTTCACATAGTTGCATCAAACAGACAATTAGCTTTCCCGCAGCAGCTTCCTGGGGCAGCTCAACTGCAGCTGAAAAGCTGAGAAGCTGCAGCTGTGCTAAACAAACCCTTCGTTACATTGTATAATTCCATAGAAACTCTTGTAGATCTATAGAGGCTTACTTTCGTCGTGAAGATGAATAATTTATTTTTCATAAATGGAGCCAATAAGAAATTCCACCTCCTAGGTAAATTATTATATTGGGATTTTTCTTTATTTTCAAATAATGTAAGTTTATATATATAT